>NC_045957.1:135126308-135302391 GCF_010909765.2 Amblyraja radiata | reverse complement strand
TGTATGTTAAAATTGTACAAGGCATTGGTGAGGCCAATTCTGGAGTATGGTGTACAATTTTGGTCGCCTAATTATAGGAAGGATGTCAACAAAATAGAGAGAGTACAGAGGAGATTTACTAGAATGTTGCCTGGGTTTCAGCAACTAAGTTACAGAGAAAGGTTGAACAAGTTAGGGCTTTATTCTTTGGAGCGCAGAAGGTTAAGGGGGGACTTGATAGAGGTTTTTAAAATGATGAGAGGGATAGACAGAGTTGACGTGGAAAAGCTTTTCCCACTGAGAGTAGGGAAGATTCAAACAAGGGGACATGACTTGAGAATTAAGGGACTGAAGTTTAGGGGTAACATGAGGGGGAACTTCTTTACTCAGAGAGTGGTAGCTGTGTGGAATGAGCTTCCAGTGAAGGTGGTGGAGGCAGGTTCGTTTTTATCATTTAAAAATAAATTGGATAGTTATATGGATGGGAAAGGAATGGAGGGTTATGGTCTGAGCGCAGGTATATGGGACTAGGGGAGATTATGTGTTCGGCACGGACTAGAGGGGTCGAGATGGCCTGTTTCCGTGCTGTAATTGTTATATGGTTATTATATGGTTAAAGGAACTGAATATCCATGGTGAAGGTGAGGGGGTGTAGGCCAATGAATTGGAAGTTGTTAAAATGGTGGGGAGCATGTGAGGTGTCCTAGGCAGATGGATAATTGAGGTGTGAGATTAGCTCAGTGGTGCAAGAGCAGGCAGAAACTATGGACGTAGCAAGACAGTCCTCTGTGCATCTTGGATAGGACTTAAAAACGGGCAGTGTGGGGTTGGAGAGCTATCACATTCGAAGCTATGGAGGGGAAATTGCCAGATGTGATTGCTTCTTGGGCAGGAGTTAACGGAGCAATTAAGAGCAAGCAATAATTGCCGCTATATAGCAGTTATGAGAAATAACACATCATTGAAGTTTTGGGAATATTTGGATATGACTATTTGAATCGGTGTGAAATATTCCAAAAAGTACATGGTTGCTGTTCCAGCGCCTTATTCTCTGATGTCATCAATAAATATTGCTACTCTAATCCGAGTATTTGCCTGTGACTTGGGGAGTGGATCGAGATGGTGTACATCATTAGTAATATAATTGAAATACAGCATCTATGCATGGTGAATTGCATTTACTTGGGTATTCACAGAGAAATAATTTAAACTTTTCCTAATAACGGGTGCCAGCCTGGATATACAAACATACAAATGTTCTCTCCATGGAATGACAATTTGAAGAAAAAGAACCTGGCAAAGGCCAAGGTTCAGAAATAGTTCTCAAACCATTGCCTTCTTCCCATCCCAGTCACAACTTTTTTGGAGAGGTGAATCAACACAATAAAAAAAGATCTGAAATATTTTGTTATTTGTCTCTTTTATATCAATTGATCAGATGTTACTGTAATTTAAATCCTAGGTGCTGCTGCATCCTTGAATTTGTCCCCCTGTTTAAAATAATCTTTATTCTCCAAGGACTGGAATTTTCACCATTGGATTCAGCAATCTGTTGCAGAGAGAAGGTAAGAGCACTGAATGTTAAAGAACGATGTATATGTGGTGAAGTTGCCAAAATACATCACTTTGATTTTGAGGAATGATGGAGTTAATGCAAATGTGCAGCTGCAGGCTGACAATAATTAGCATTCAGAACTCTTTTGGTTTATCAAAGGGAGCTTGGTGCAGATTTGTCAAATGCTTGTCATTCGCAATTTCAAGCCGTGTGACTTTTTCGGGACAATCGTTTGAGTTAATGGGCACTGGGATGATATATGTTGGCAGAGTACAGCTTCCCAATGCTACTTTGGTGGAACATTCTAAACCCTGGTAATCAGCAAGAGGCACAAGTATTGAGGGGACTTGAAGATTGCATCACAAGGCATCCAGCCTTGAGTATGTCAGGTCTGTAAGCATTATACTTAATAACATAATTGCACAAGTACATTTATCACCAATCATAGGTCTGAGAGAATTAACCACAATCTTGAGGGCAATACATGCCAACTTTGCCAGAAAAGCCCACCTTTGATAGAACAGTACTTTGTACCATAAAAGGCTCATTTTAAATTTAGATGTTTTTTTTTACCTCAACTCAGTCAGCATGTCAACAGTTTATGTTAATATCGGTTAGTGCTCAGCACTTTAAGCCCATTGTCCAGAACTGCTCCAAACAGATTGGAGCCTTGCCTTGCAGTATTCTCTTGAATATTAAACAAAAGCTGTTGGAATTGGTTTACAGTGCTTGGTAGGCTTGCTCTTGTGTTGCCAGGGAGAGTTGCGGCAAACAATATCCATCCTTTGTCGACTGTATGCTTTCACTTTTTTCATACCAGTGAGTTATATTTGTTCCATTAAGAAATGATTTACAGTTTCTGTGTGGATTATTGAGAGGTCGTTTGTAAAAAATGCAGGATTACTGCAAGGGAAATTGTTTTGTTTTTTTTACCTCATTCTCACCTCTGTGTAGACATTTCACTTCATTCCATTTCACTTTATTCCTCAGACTGCATCTCGCAGTTGTGTGTATATATTAAATGCAGCCGATGAAAGTTTTTGCTCTGTCTGGTGGATTGCCTGTGATAAATTGAGGAATGCACATTTTAAGCATGTAGTCATGTGTCCCAACCTCATTCTGAATGGAGTTAAACTTATCTGTGACACCTCTCTCCCCCTTCTTGATATCTGTCCCTATCATAGGGGACAGGCTTTCGAGTGACGTCTTCTTAAAAAAATCTACCAACTCCCACATTTATCTGGACTACACTTCCTCCTACTCTGCTTTGCAAACATGCTATCCTCTACTCTGAATTTCCCAGTTCTCAGATTTTAGGTAAATAAACCCCTCCCTCTTACCTTCCACCTACATTCCTTCTAGTTCACAATTCGCAAAGCTACAATCCATTTCTCACACGCCTTCTGTCTTTATATATCTGGCCTTGTCCAATCATCTGCCTATCACCCCTGCCCACCCCCACCTGTATGTATCTATTACCTGTCAGTCTTTGGCCAACCACATCTCTCTTGCAGATTTCTCCCACTTCCACAATCAGTCTAAAGAGGAGACCAGACTTGAAACATCACCTAGCCATGTTCCCCACAAGCGCCTCCTGACCTGCTGAATTATTCCAGTACTTTGTCTCATTCTGAATTGTCAGCTTCTCTTCACCTCTGTCCAGGAATATTATTTCATGCACAACAACAAATAGATTATTGGGCCATTAGTAAATTGCAAACATTACAGGTAGCTTAATAGAAGAATAAATACCAGTCCAGATATATTGTGGGTTATATCAAAAACTAGCACAAAAGACAAATTTGGGGAGAATTTAAAGGTGAAGGGATAAATAAATGAAATGATTGATGAGATGTGACTGCCATACCAGTATTTATTGTCCATAACCTGTGGAGGCAATGAAGAGTCATGCACATCGAGGCAAGGAGTTCCAGGGCTGAAGAGTAAGCAAATTTCAATAGGAGAAACTAAGGTCATATCTAAAGCTGAATCTTTTAGCGCAAAAATGGTCAGCAACTGAGACACAACAGTGCACAGTATGTAATCTCTGGGTAGAGACACTGAAACGTTTTAGTAATTTTGGCATTACCTTCCAAACCCACAATTTTTACCGTCATTAAGGGCATGTACGGTAACACGGTGCAAGAGAACACCATTTTTGAAAATGGTTGCTCTGCACCCACTTCAGTGAGGATGAGCAACAAATGCTGGAAAAATGTGGTCAAATGCAACCTCTCAATATTGACTGAACATTTACTACACCAGGGGTCGGCAACTTTTTTGCATACGGACTAGAACCCATGTTTGTGAGCATATCTATCGCCATAGTTAATAAATGGAGGTAATAATACATAACTAAATTAGTAATAATATATTAATAATGCACAAATTAGTAATAATACATACTAATAATATAGTTTTCACGTGTTTTTCAATTAGTTTTCTGCAGTTCCCAAGTCGCCTGCGAGCCCCGGTTTCTAGCTGCAGTTCCCAGGTTGCCTGCGAGCGCTGAGATTCGCTGCAGTTCTCAGATCGCTTGCGAGCCCCAGGACTGGTTGTGGCGCCCAGGGCGCGAAAACTAATTGAAAAAATAAAATACGCCTGCGAGCCGAATGATTTCGGGTTATGGGCCGGTTTGGAATATAAATGACTAAGTAGTTCAAGTGAATTTATTGTCATGTGTCCCTGTATAGGACAATGACATTTTTGCTTTGCTTCAGCACAACAGAACATAGCAGGCATTTACTACAAAACAGATAAGTGTGTCCATATACCATAATATAAATATATACACACATGAATAAATAAAATGATAAAGTGCAAATAACAGATAATTGGTTATTAATAATCAGAGTTTTGTCCGAGCCAGGTTTAATAGCCTGATGGCTGTGGGGAAGTAGCTATTCCTGGACCTGGTTGTTGCAGTCTTCAGGCCCCTGTACCTTCTACCAGACGGTAGCAGCGAGATGAGTGTGTGGCCAGGATGGTGTGGGTCTTTGATGATACTGCCAACCTTTATGAGGCAGAGACTGCGATAAATTCCCACGATGGAAGGAAGGTCAGAGCCGATGATGGACTGGGCAGTGTTTGCTACTTTTTGTAGTCTTTTCCTCTCCAGGGCGCTCAAATTGCCTAACCAGGCCACGATGCAACCGGCCAGCTGTGCACATGTAGAAGTAAGAGAGAGTCTTCCTTGACGAACCGACTCTCTGTAATCCTCTCAGGAAGTAGACGCGCTGTTGAGCTTTCTTGATAATTGCATTAGTGTTCTCGGATCAGGAAAGATCTTCAGAGATGTGCACGTCCAGGAATTTGAAGCTCTTGACACATTCAACCATCGAACCGTTGATATAAATGGGGCTGTGGGTCCCCCTCCTACTCCTTCCAAAGTCCACAATCAGTTCCTTGGTTTTGCTGGTGTTGAGGGACAGGTTATTGCGCTGGCACCATATGGACAGTTGCTCGATCTCTCTTCTATACTCTGACTCATCCCCATCAGTGATACGTCCCACAACAGTGGTGTCGTCCGCGAGCTTGATGATGGAGTTCGCACCGTGACTGGCTACGCAGTCATGAGTATAGAGTGAGTACAGCAGGGTGCTGAGCACGCAGCCTTGAGGTGCTCCCGTGCTGATTGTTATCGAGGCTGACACATTTCCACCAATACGAACAGACTGTGGTCTGTGAATGAGGAAGTCGAGGATCCAATTGCAGAGGGATGCGCAGAGACCCAGTTCTGCGAGTTTGGTAACCAGCTTGGAGGGGATAATCGTGTTAAATGCCGAGCTGTAATCGATGAATAACAGCCTGACATGAGTTTTTGCTGTCCAAGTGGTCCAGAGCGGAGTGGAGGGCCAACGAGATCGCATCCACCGTTGATCCGTTGTGGCGGTAAGCGGACTGCAGTGGGTCCAGATTTTTGTCGAGGTAGGAGCTGATTTGCTCCATGATCAGCCTCTCAAAGCACTTCATCACCACCGGCGTTAGTGCCACTGGTCGATAGTCATTGAGGCACGTCACCTTATTCTTCTTGGGCACTGGTATAATTGATGCCCTTTTAAAGCAGGTGTATACAGGCAGAATGGGGGGGGAAATCACATTTTGATGTTCGGAGATGACCTTTCAACCCATGATCATGCCAAATAGAAATACCATTTAGGTTAAATCCACGTGCCAGCTTTTGCTCCATGATTTAGAAGATTATAGGTCCATTTGTTAATCATTATGCTTAGGTTGTGGTAAGAGAAATGGAAAAATATTAATATTTCCAATTGCAATATTAGTCTCTTCAAAACCTACTGATGCATGAAATTATACTGTTGTTTCCTTTTGGTTCCACACGCTCACCATCTTTCTTGGCATGTCCAGATGGACCCTGCAGTGGCTGAATCTTGATCTGATTCTCAGGATGCACGAATAAGTGTGGACAAATTTGACATGGATACAAAAGTACTGAATCTGTGAGAATGGTTCCAAATATGAATTGAGAGGACTGTAGATACTAGCATCATTAAATACAGCTTGTGGCATGAATTGGCTGCGGCACAGTAAATGGTGCAAGTTAATTGAATAGCATGATTTCTTCATTGTTCCTTTGTTGTTTGTCATTCTGTTCCCTGGAACTGCTTAATCACCCAATGCATGCTAAATGTCTATTCACGGCGAAAGTTAGATCTTTGAGGCTATTGTTTCCAGATCTGATAACATTCACTTATTTTGTGTTCACAGTCAGAAAGGAAAGTCAGTTGTATCCAGGAAACCTAATTCTCAAGACACTTGAGAGTTTTGTATGGCGGCAGGAATAGGTTATTCAATTTAACACAATCTTTGGGGGAAATGGCAAATTTAAACGTCTGTATTTTAAACAACGTTTGACTCGGAGTATTATTCAAATTGCAACTGTTTTATTAAAAAAAAACCTCTTGTGCTGTTGCAAGTAACGCCAGTCCCTGTATCTCCTCTCTCGCCTCCATTTGGGAAACCCGCAGTCCTTCTAGGTGAGAGAGATTCACGTGTGCCACTTCTCACCTTATCTACGGCGTCTTGTGTTTCTGATGTGCTTCTTGTGGCCTATCGAGACCAACCAGTACACCTGTGCTTGGTCTGCCAAGGCCTTCTGGACCAAGGCTTTCTCTCCCCACTCCCACCCCTTACAATCAGTCTTAAGAAGGGTTCCGACCCGACACATCACCTATCCATATTCTCCAGAGATTCTGCCTGATTCACTCAGTTACTTGGTGTTTTTTTTTCCTTCTAAGAACCTCATTGTTATGTTTTGGCACATAAGACAATGAAACACTCTTGACTATTGTGAATAATAATTGAGTTTAATTTCTGTCCTGCCTATTTTTATCAAGCTCACATCCCCGCCAGCCCAAATCACATTGAACTGCAGATGCTGGTTTACAAAAATGACACAAAGTGCTGGAGTAACCCACTGCCAGACCCACTGAGTTAATCCAGCACTTTCTTTTGTTGGATTCTGTTGCATCCTTTATTTCATCATTCATCTACATAGTCTAATTTAAACCTGAATATTCAATTAGTTTAATATCTACAATCACTGCTACAATTTTACACCATCACAAAATGTATCTCGTGCTTTGTGATATAAATCTTGTCCATTAAATGTTGCACTTGGGGCTTCTTGTTCATGATCCTTGAACCAAAAAAGTCTCTCACAATCTGCCCACCTTTTGTAATCAACATGTACCTTCATTCTTTTTAAAACCTGCTTCATTTTCTAATCTTAATCCTTATTTTTGGGAAAGATTAGTCAAAAAGTCCTGAAACATGTGCTGGAAGCCTGTTGCACAACACAGCTTGCAGTAAGTTCCCCAAAGTAAATTAGATCATTCATTGTATTTATGTTTATTGAGGGGTAAATATTAGCAAGACGACACCATGGATCATGCCATGAAATCATTTTCACTCACTATGCAAATAGGCTATGTTTGAACGCCTCATCCAAAAATAGTACCTCTGACTGAGTCGTAATAGAATGCAAGCCTAGATTTTTGCTGCAGTTGCAGTTGAACCCAGACCCTTCCGGATCAGGCAAGAATGCCACTAGCTGAGCCACACCTGACGCTATTATTTAGAATTCATTCTATTGTTGGAAATGTAGTACTTTATGGCAGGTTTATCGTTTACCTTTCTGTTGATAATCTTTTAATTCTCACAGAGATAGCAGGAACATTTTTCTTTTCGGGATTCAAGTGGAAACTAGGTCTGATATTGCACAGTAGTAATAGTTCAGACCGTCAATAGGGTTTAATTGTGCAAAACCAAAATCCATCGTGCATCCAAAGACAATTCACAGAAGATCAGAGTTGCTGAGGTAGAGTTAGTGTTTGACAGTGTTCTAGAGCCTGACGGTTGCTGAGAAGAAGCTGTTCGTGAACCTGGTGGTCACGGTTTATAGGCACCAGTACGACCTTCTCGATAGTCGAAGTGAAATGAGAGCATGATCAGGGTTTCTTTGACTGCCTTTCTGAGGCAGTGCCTCCTGTGGAACCCTTTGATGGTGGGGAGGTCAATGCTTGTGGTGAACCACGCAATGTTTCCCGCTGTCAGTTTCCTCTCTTCCTGGGCAGTGGAGTTGCCGAACCAAGGCTTGATGCAACCAGTCTGAATGCTCTTTACCATACACTTGTAGAAATTTAAGAGAGTATTTGGTGACATTGCAAATTTCCTTAATCTTCCGAAGAAGTGGAGCCATTAATGAGCTTTTTTGTTATTTCATTGATGTGCTGGGCCAAGGACCGATCTTAAGAGATGTGCATGCCCAGGAATTTGAAGCTGTTCTGTTGCTGCAGATGGGTTCGTAGATTCTCCCATATGATGTTCATGGATTAACAGAGGGATTTCAAAGCCAATTTGTGTGCTTAAATTTATTTGATATCTGGTTACGATTTGACACTGTTCATTAATTTCTTTGTGGGAACAGATGTAAGAATTGTTTTTTGTGTTTGGTGGTCTCTAAATTGGACTGGCCAAGGTTCACGATTGAACTACTGTTTACAGTTTAATTTATTGTCAGGTGTACCGAGGTATAGTGAAAAGCTTTTGTTGCGTGCTAACCAGTCAGCAGAAAGACAATAAATGATTGCAGTTGATCCATTTAGAAACATAGAAAATAGGTGCAGGAGGGGGCCATTTGGCCCTTCGTGCCAGCACCGCCATTCATTGTGATCATGGCTGATCATCCACAATCAGTAACCCGTGCTTGCCTTTTCCCCATACCCCTTGATTCTGCTCGCCCCAAGAGCTCCATCTAACTCTTTTAAATGCATCCAGTGAATTGGCCTCCACTGCCTTCTGTGGCAGAATTCAACAAATTCACAACCCTCTGGGTGATTCACAACTCTCTGAATGCTTTCTATGGTGCATCTTTAGAAGTTGGCGAGAGTTGTAGGGGACATGCCAAACGTCCTAAGCTTTCTAAGGAAGTAGAGGCGTTGGTGTGCCTTCTTGGTCGTTGCTTCAATATGGGTAGTCGAGGAGAAATTGGTGGTCATATTGACTCCTCGGAATTTGAAGTTTTCAACCATCTTGACATCGGCACCATCAATGCACCTGAGGTATGTGCAGAGCTGCCAAGTAGTACGGATTTTCCGTATTTTGTAGGGAAATGCGATCCGAATACGGATGTACGGGTTTGCTTTGTAAAATACGGATTTAAAAAAAAATCAGCATGACTTTGATCTGCCTGTCCCGCCCGCTACAGGTTTAAACAGCGCTGTCAGTTTAACGCGTGGGAATTGAACAGCGCTATGGGTTCTATAAATAGCGCTCCCAGCTGGAATGCTATTGCCTTTACACATAGCGCTATGGCCACAGCGCTATGGATCACAGACTGTTAGGAGAGGGAGAAGGGGAGAAGGTGGGAGGGAGGGAATAAGAGAGGGTGGGAGAAAAAAAGGAAGGAGAGAGGGAGGTTGGGAGGGAGGGGGAGGGGGAGAAAGAGAGAGGGAGGGAGAGGGAGGCTTCCAAAATGGCATCTCCATCATCATCTGGTGCTAAAAGCAGGAAGCAGCTGGTCAAATAGCAGTATACAAAGAGATAGCAATGAATGCACTGTCAAGTAAGGTGCGTAGAAGACATGTCAATTGGTAGCAAAGTTATGCATTCTTGTACTCTTACATGGGCATGACCGCACATAAAAGATAACACTTTTTTCAGCAAAATGGCACCGCGTAAAAATACTGATTTCCTCAGCAAAATACTGATTTTCAGGTACTAGAATACTGAAATGCTCTGACAAAACTTGGCAGCTCTGTATGTGTACCACTTTGCTTCCTGAAGTCGATAATTATCTCCTTTGTCTTGCTGATGTTGAGAGGAAGGTTGTTGTCTCGACACTAGGACACACAGTTCTCAATCTCCTTCCTGCACTCAGTCTCATCATTATTGGTGGTGTTGTCTGCGAATTAGAAAATTGGATTAGATTTGTTCATGGCTGCACAGTCATGGGTGTACAAGGAGTAAAGGAGGGGGCTAAGAACGCATCCTTGCGGAACCCCCGTGTTGAGGATTATCTTGGAGGATGATTTGTCCCCTATCCTCAGTGATTGGGGTTTGTTGGTCAGGATGTCAAGGATCCATTTGCAGAGATGAGTGCTGACACTAAATCCTGCTAATTTGGTGATAAGCTTGGATGGTAGCATGATATTAAAGGCAGAGCTCTAGTCTATGACTAGGACAGAAGAAAGACACAAAAAGCTGGAGTAACTCAGCGGGACAGGCAGCATCTCTGGAGAGAAGGAATGAGTGATGTTTCGGGTCGAGACCCTTCTTCAGACTGTTAGGTGTTCTAGTGTCGAGTCAAGGCACTCTGTGTTGAATTCAGTTTAGTTTATTGTTAATTACACCAGGATGCAATGAAATTCCTTGTTTGCACGAAGCTCCAAGAGTAGTCAAGATCGTTTAATTGTCATAGGCACCGATAATAGAACAATGAAATTCTTGCATGCTTCAGCTTAACAGGCTCGTGAAAGGCAATACACACGTATAATATAACACTTAATAAATTAATAATCCCAATACAAAGTAGCCATAATCATGCAAAAAAAACAAAGTCCATAGTGCAACCAAAGACCGTGCATATAGAAGATCATAATTGCTGAGTTGAGTGTTGTGTAGTATTCAATAGCCTGAAGGTTGCTTGAAAGAAGTGATTCTGCAGCCTGATGATCCTGGTTCTCCCATGCTCCTGTACCACCTTCCTGATGGTAGGAGTGAAATCAAAGCATGGGCAGGATGGTGTGGATCATTGAAGATATTGCCTGATGTTTTGTGGTAGTGCTTACAGATCCCTTTGGAGGAGAGGTCAGTGCATGTCATGGGCGGGGCAGTGTCTGCAAATCTGTAAACTCCTTTGTTCTTGGTTGTTCGAGTCGCTGAACCAGGTTGTGATGCAACCAGTCCATATGCTCTGTGCTGTATACCTGTAGAGTTAAACAGTTCATTAATTTATCAAATCTTCTCGGCCTTCATAGCAAGTAGAGACGATGGTGAGCTTTCGTTGTGGTTGCATAAATGTGTTGTGTGCAGAAGAGATTTACGGAGATATGCATACCTGGGAATTGAAGCTGCTGACTCTCTCTACCCTTGTACCATCAATGAAGACCAACTTGCGGGAGAAAATCTGGTGCTGATTTGTGGTGATAATTTTGCAAGCAGCAGGAGAGTACATGTGATTGGGAGCCTCATCTCCTGCTCGTCCCTGTGGACCGAGAACCGGAGAGAAGAGTGGAGGGATTCAGTGGCAGATGCAGAAACAAAGGGCCGGTAAGATGGACCGGGGGTCTTGTATGCTGCACCTTCAAGGTCGGCTTCGAGAGGCGCTCCCAGGGCACGAAGACTAAATGGTGGCCGGGCGAGGTTTCTGGGCAATCGGGATCCTGGTGCTGGCTGCACAAAGTTTTATGGCCAGCTACAGCGGTCCTGTGAAAATGGCACCAAAACCTGGCGACTCTTGCACGTGGACTCAATGGGTTGTTTCTGTGCCTTCTGCACTTTAATGCGGATTATACTTGTGTATGACAATAATTATTGATCTATATGCAAAAAAAAGAATTTGTCTGAACCCTGGTGCTCGATTGAACCGCAGATTCCCTATTCAAGCTAGTCCCATTTACCTGCGTTTGCCTGTATCCCAACAAATCTTTTCTATTCATGTGTCTGCTCCTTCATTTTGTTCCTATGTCTCTGTCAAGAGAGAGAAACACCTCAGAAGGTTTCTTGGAGACCCCTCTCATCACAGGAAGTAGCTGGCTTCCTCCAATGCTCGTATATCATGAAGGGGACTAAACTGCATTGTGTTACATGCAGCCTCAAATGCAAGCTCTTGTGTGTTGAGTGCCTATGTAATTCCAACAATACTCCATTTATAAGCTCTTACGGTAAAGGTCAACATGTTTCCCAGCAGCTTGCAATCTAACCTTTTAATGTCACATGCACAAGAACACCAAAATTCCTTGCCAACACCAAAATTCTCGCCGCCTCACCGGGCCCGCCTCACCTTACCGCCTCACCGGGACCGCCGAACCCCGCCACCTCACCGGGACCGCCGATCCCCGCCGATCCCCGCCGCCTCACCGGGACTGCAGAACCTCGCGGCCTCACCAGCCATCCACGGGGATCACCTACGCTTCGCCCGCTGACCCGGACTCCACTCCCCGCGGGCCTCCACCATCGACTCTACCGACCCTCACCACTCCACCGCCCTCCAACAAGCCGCAGCCATCGCCTTACCTGAGTCCCAGGCTCAGCACCGGGCCTGAAGTCTCCACGCTGCAGACTCTGACATCACGGGGTCTAACTGTGTTGGGTCCTAGTTCTTTCCCCCCCCCCCCCCACACAGGGAACCTCAGTGGTTGTTCCACTGGGTCTTCCCCTTCCCCCTTAAACTATGTGACCCCAACTCCTCCCCACCCACACTATAGTCCTCATAACCCCCTCCTCTCTGACCACCCACCACCCCCCAACCAGACTTCGGCCCAGCCTCCGTCCACTCACCTGTTTCCTCCGGCCCCAACCCCCCATCCTTGCCATGTGTTCACCATTCCCTGACCTCCCCCTCTCGGATACCGATCGGTCTGTCCTCAACAGAGGCCCCTCCGTCCCCACCTTAATGATTTCCGGGTCCGCCACGATGTGGAGCTCTTTTTCCGTCGCCTCTGCATCAAAGTGTTTTTCCATGGGAAGGAGTCCTCACCCCCCAGTGATGACCCCCTTCTCCTGTCTCCAACAGACCCCCTCCTCTTGGACTCCCCCTCATGGCCATCTACCTGCTTTAGACCTTTTTATTTTAAACCGCCGGCGGGACATCAACCGCCTCAACTTCTCCACTCCCCTTTCTCACTCTAACCTTTCCCCCCCCGAACGTACAGCCCTCCACTCACTCTGCAACAACCCAGACTGGGTGATCAAACCTGCCGACAAGGGAGGTGCCGTGGTAGTCTGGCGCGCTGATCTCTACAAGTCTGAGGCCACGCGCCAACTCTCAGACACCTCCTCCTACTTACCCTTGGACCATGACCCCACAGACGAGCACCAGGCCATTATCTCTAACACTATCACTGGCTTCATCACTTCCGGCTCCCTGCCCTCCCAAGCCTCCAACGTCATCATTCCCCAGCCCCGCACGTCCCGATTTTACCTTCTCCCCAAAATCCACAAACCTGACTGTCCTGGTAGACCCATTGTTTCTGCCTGTTCGTGTTCCACTGAACTTATTTCCACATACTTCGACTCCATCCTATCCCCCCTGGTTAAATCCCTCCCTACCTATGTCCAAGACACCTCACACGCTCTTCGTCTCCTCCATGACTTCCATTTTCCAGGCCCCCCATTCCCTCATCTTCACCATGGATGTCCAGTCACTCTACGCCTCCATCCCCCACCAGGAAATTTTCGTGTGACTCCTCCCATTTTCTCCAAAATCCGAGGCGTAGCTATGGGCATGGGCACAGGCTATGCCTGCCTCTTTGCATGGTACGTCGAACAATCCTTGTTTCAGGTGTACCGTGGCCCTATACCCAAACTCTACCTCCGCTATATCAACGACTGCATTGGTGCAACCTCCTGCACCCTATACACAACTCACTGACTTCATCCATTTCACCACTAACTTCCATCCGGCACTCAAATACACCTGGACCATTTCCGACATCTCCCTACCATTTCTAAACCTCACTTTCTCCTTCGCAGGTGACAGACTACTGACCGACATATACTATAAACCCACTGGCTCCCCAGCTCTTTGGACTACACTTCTTCCCACCCTGCTTCCTGTAAGGACGCCATCCCCTACTCCCAATTCCTCCGTCTCCGCCGCATCTGCACCCAGGATGAGGTGTTCCAAACCAGGGCATCGGAGATGTCCTCATGATTTAGGGAACGTGGGTTCCCCTCTTCTACTATAGATGAGGCTCTCACCAGGGTCTCTTCTATACCCCGTAAATCTGCTCTGACATCCCATCCCCCCCACTTGTAACAAGGCCAGAGTCCCCCTTGTCCTCACCTTCCACCCTACCAGCCGTCACATACAACAAATAATCCTCCGACATTTTCGCCACCTCCAACGGGATCCCACCACTGGCCACATCTTCCCATCTCCTCCTCTTTTGGCTTTCCGCAGAGACTGCTCCCTCCATAGCCCCCGGGTCAATTTGTCCCTTCCCATCCAAACCACCCCCTCTCCTGGCACTTTCCCTTGCAACCGCAGGGAATGCTACACTTGTCGCTTTGCCTCCCCCCTTGACTCCATCCAAGGACCCAAGTAGTCTTTCCAGGTGCGGCAGAGGTTCACCTGCATCTCCTCCAACCGCATCTATTGCATCTGCTGCTCTAGGTGTCAGCTGCTCTACATCGGTGAGACCAAGTGTAGGCTTGGAGATCGCTTCGCCCAACACCTCCGCTCAGTTCGCAATAACCAACCTGATCTCCCGGTGGCTCAGCACTTCAACCCCCCATCCCATTCCGAATCCGACCTTTCTGTCCTGGGCCTCCTCCATGGCCAGAATGAGGCCCACCATAAATTGGAGGAGCAGCACTTCATATTTCTTTTGGGTAGCTTACACCCCAGCGGTATGAACATTGACTTCCCCAATTTCAGGTAGTCCCTGCTTTCTCCCTCTTTCTCCTCCCCTTCCCAGCTCTCCCACAGCCGACTGTCTCCGCCTCTTCCTTTCTTCTTCCCGCCACCCCCCCTCCCACCCCCCCACCCCCACATCAGTCTGAAGAAGGGTCTCGAGCCGAAACGTCGCCTATTTCCTTCGCTCCATAGATGCTGCCGCACCTGCTGAGTTTCTCCAGCATTTTTGTCTACCTTTGATTTTCCAGCATCTGCAGTTCCTTCTTAAAATAAAATCCATTATTCTTCACTTTTCTCTCTCCATTTACACAGCTGCCTGTTGATTCCTCTTCACAAAATCCATGACCTCGAGTTTTAATATATTAAACTCCATTGCAAAGTTTTTGGACACTCAATTGACCTACTTATTTCAAATATCCTCACCTCAAAGTACTCGGACCTATTTTCATATCATCAGGATATGAAAATATGCTCTTTCTCCCTCCGATTTGCAGATGGTAAATAAAGGTTAGTCACAAACTGATTGCATGGCAAACTAATTCCATATATGCTTTTGACAGATAATTAGAGTGAAAAATGTCTTTCATCACAAATGTTCGAACAGAGCACTGTACCACATGGGAACAGGTCCTTCAGCCCACGATGTCTGCATTGAACAAGATACAAGATACAAGATACATTTATTCGTCACATGTGCCAGATGGCACAGTGAAATGAAATTCCCATACAGCCATACAATAAAAATAAAGGACACAACACACGATAGAATTTAACATAAAACATCCCCACACAGCAGAATCAGAGTTTCCCACTGTGTGGGAAGGCACCAAAGTCAGTCTCTTCCTCCATTGTTCCCCGTGGTCAGGGCCTCCCCAAGCCCTCCGCAGTTGCCGCTACGGGTGGCCCGATGTTCAAGCCCGCTCGCCGGGGTGTTGTAAGTCCGACGTCGGGGCTGCGGGACGTCCTCAGCGGCATGGACACAGAGTCGGCCCCCTCCTACCGGAGTCGGCGACTTCCAAAGTCCACAGGCCGCGCCGGGTGGAGACTGCTGCTTTCGACCCTCTGCAAGGCGCACCAGAGCTCCACGATGTTGGAGCAACGGCCCAACACTCCGGAGCTCCAAACGGCGACCCAGGTAGGCATCGCCCGCTCCGCGGTGACTCCAGCGCTGCGCCGCCGCTGTAGCAGCCCTGGTCCGGTACTCGGTCGCCGGCAGGAAAGGCCGCTCCGATCCAGCTGGTAGGCCGCGAGGTGGGGGGTGAGGACGCGACTCGGAGAAATAGTCGCGTCCCCGCCAGGAAGAGACTGGGAAACGGTTTCCCCCTTACCCTGCCCCCCTCCCCCACATAGAAAAGTTAAAGTTTCCCACAACACAAAACTTTAGACTAACTAAAAATAATAAAAAAGATTGAAATAACAGACAGGCTGTAGGTAGAGGCTGCTGCCAGTGCAGCGCCCCTAGAGGCAAGATGCTAAGACCATCTAAATGTTTCTAAAATGCCACCATCGCATATGCCTCGACCACCCCAGCACTCGCCACCCTCTATGTTTAGATATATTGTTTTAAACTTCCTTTTAAACTTTGCCTCTTTCACCGGAAATCTATTTCCATCCTGGGAAAAAAAAGTTCTGACTGTCGACCCAATCAATGACTCTCATATCATAATTTTATATACTTCTATCAGGTGTCCCCTCAATCTCCAGTGTTCCAGGGAAAACAATCTTAAGTTTATCCAAGGTAGACACAAAATGCTGGTAACAGCAGGCAACATTTCTGACGACAAGAAATGGGTCCTTCCTGGAATGAGATGACCAGAACTCTACACAATACTCCAAATGTGACCTCACCAAACTCATATAAAGCTGCATCACGACTTACTGACACTTATACTCAATATAGAAACAAAGAACTACAGATTTTGGAGAACACACAAAAGGACACATAGTGCTGGAGGAACTCAGTGGGTCAGACAGCATCTTTGGAGGACATGGATGGGTGATATCTCAACCCAAATTGTCACATCCATGGCCTCCAGAGATACTCCCTGACCCACTGAGTTACTTCAGAACATTTTGTCCATTTTCCTATACTCAATGTCCTGACCAATGAAGGCAAGCAGACCATTTGCCTTTTTATTTTAAACCACTCTATGTACTTGTGATGCCACTTTCAGGGAATTATGGACTTGGACCCCAAGATTCCTCTATATGCCAATGCTGTAAAGCGTCTTGGCAGAAATTGTATATTTTCCCCAAGCATTTGACCTCCCAAAGTGTAACACCTCGCACTTGCTCAGATTAATCATCACCTGCCATTTCTGAAGCTGATTCACAAACTTCTTCACAGTCCGCGACCCCAGCAAACTTGGTTTATTTGCAAACTCACCTGCCCATCTACATTTGCATACGTCATTTATATATTGTCTTCAAATTTGTCTTACAATGGAGAGGCTTTCAGATTGAGTAGATCTTTTAATGCAAAGCACTTTGAAGTCAAAATATTCCATGTGATGGTTCTTTAACAAAATGATTTCTGTCTTTTTTTCAAAAAAACTATTCATAGTTAGGGCTTTATTCTTTGGAGCGCAGAAGGTTAAGGGGGGACTTGATAGAGGTTTTTAAAATGATGAGAGGGATAGACAGAGTTGACGTGGAAAAGCTTTTCCCACTGAGAGTAGGGAAGATTCAAACAAGGGGACATGACTTGAGAATTAAGGGACTGAAGTTTAGGGGTAACATGAGGGGGAACTTCTTTACTCAGAGAGTGGTAGCTGTGTGGAATGAGCTTCCAGTGAAGGTGGTGGAGGCAGGTTCGTTTTTATCATTTAAAAATAAATTGGATAGTTATATGGATGGGAAAGGAATGGAGGGTTATGGTCTGAGCGCAGGTATATGGGACTAGGGGAGATTATGTGTTCGGCACGGACTAGAAGGGTCGAGATGGCCTGTTTCCGTGCTGTAATTGTTATATGGTTATAGTTTTGACAAATGGCAGAAGTAATCGATTTGTTGTATTTGTATCTTCAAATCTGAAATATGTCTGTTTAAAATGCCAGTTCTTCTTGCAATGAGTGCCAATGTTTTGTTCCTCAGTAATTAAATACTTTTGATGAATCTCTGTACTGCTGCTATTTCCCAGATGACAAAATAACAAAGTAACAGGTGTAACATTTTAAAAACTATATTTTTGAATATTCATGGTGGGGGAGGGATACTTGTTATGATTTGAAATGTAATTTTGTTTTAGAGATAATGTGTATTAAAACATTTTTCTACTGCTTTCACACTCCTTTTGGGCTTCATCTTTGGAAATATTTCATGTTTTATTTTGGGGAT
The DNA here is from genome assembly GCF_010909765.2 of Amblyraja radiata. Taxonomy (NCBI): domain Eukaryota; kingdom Metazoa; phylum Chordata; class Chondrichthyes; order Rajiformes; family Rajidae; genus Amblyraja; species Amblyraja radiata. The sequence continues at coordinate 135,284,419 of NC_045957.1, read as the reverse complement.
GTGGAAAATAGTTGTATTTTCAGTATTAAGTTTTCAGAATGTGATTGCCTTCATGGATGTTGTATTTGCAAGCCTTAGACTTGCCATTGAAGGGCTATTAGTGGTTTTGGTACTGCTGCCTTTTACCACAGTTCTGTGACTGCAGAACATTGATATTTTATCCATGGGCAGAATTCCTCAACTATTGCTCAGTCCATTGTACTGTTAAGCTTAAATTACATTTCAGGCATTTTCCATGACGTTCTTGGCTTGACACGTGCAGATTCTGGGCACGAGTCCCAGGCCTTCCACCATCTCCTTCCATGAAGCCAATTTTCTATCTAGTCGGCTATCTCTCCTTGGCACCCTTGCAATCTAACCTTCCATTGTAGCCTACCATGCTGAACTTTGTCAAATGCCTTGGTGGAATCCATATATATATATATACAACGTCGACAGCTCTGTGTTTATGTCATTTTGCTCTTCAAAGTACTCATAAAAGATTCATGAGATCGATCTCCCAGGTACAATACCATGCTGACTATCCTTAATCAGCCCTTGTCCATTTAAATGCATGTATAAATAATGCCCCATAAGCCCAAATTGACTATGTCGTTGAGGATTAACGGGACTGTCTTCCTTGGAGCAACACATAAGCTCAAAATGTATTGCATCACTGCACAGAAATGTCGATATACATAGGAAATGTTTAATATTTGTATATTTCAGTTATGTAAACAATATAGCATATTAAATTGAATTAATGAATGAGTAAATTGAGCAAAACTCTGAGATTGTATCAGGCAGCATCTGAGGAGGGAGCATCTTAGGGTCCTGATCCAAAACGTTGCCTGTCCTTTCCCTCCACTGATGTTTCCTGACCTGCTGAGTTAACCCAGGACTTTGTGTTTTGCTCACGATCCCAGCATTTGCAGTTTCTTGTGTTGGCATATTTAATTTATGGTTGTTTGCTCTTAATAATTTGAGTGAATGTAATTACAGGAACATACAGTAAAAGCTGTAATATAAAATGATGATCTTCATGTTGAAGACTGGAGGCTGATGTGTGCCTCTGTTCAAGACGCGCCATAGGAAAAGCCAGGGAACCACAGGCCTGCGAACCTCACATCTGTGGTCGGAAAGTTACTCAAGTGTATTCTCGGGGATAAGATACACATGCATTAAGATGGACAAGGGCTGACTATGGATAGTCAGCACGGCTTTGTACATTTACAATATACATCAATGATTTAGATGAAGGTATTCAAAGTAACATTAGCAAATTTGCAGATGACACAAAGCTGGGTGGCAGTGTGAACTGTGAGGAGGATGCTATGAGAATGCAGGGTGACTTGGACAGGTTGGGTGAGTGGGCAGATGCATGGCAGATGCCGTTTAATGTGGATAAATGTGAGGTTATCCACTTTGGCAGCAAAAACAAGAAAGCAGATTATTATCTAAATGGTGTCAAGTTGGGAAAAGGGGAAGTACAACGGGACCTTGTTCATCAGTCGATGAAAGTAAGCATGCAGATACAGCAGGCAGTGAAGAAAGCGAATGGCATGTTGGCCTTCGTAACAAGAGGAGTTGAGTATAGGAGCAAAGAGGCCCTTCTGAAGTTGTACAGGGCCCTAGTGAGACCAGACCTGGAGTATTGTGTGCATTTTTGGTCCCCGAATTTGAGGAAGGACATTCTTGTTATTGAGGGAGTGCAGCGTAGGTTCACAAGGTTAATTCTCGGGATCGCTCGACTGTCATATGCTGGATGAATGGACCGGCTGGGCTTGTATACACTGGAATTTAGAAGGGTGAGAGGGGATCTTATTGAAACATATAAGTGTTTAGACACGCTGGAGGCAGGAAACATTCCCGTTATTGGGGGAGTCCAGAACCAGGGGCCACTGTTTAAGAATAAGGGGTAAGGCATTTGGAACGGAGGTGAGGAAATATTTTTTCACACAGAGTTGTGAGTTGTAGAATTCTCTGCCTCAGAGGGTGGTGGAGACCGGTTATCTGGATACTTTCAAGAGATAGCTAGATAGGGCTCTTACAGATAGAGGAGTCGGGATATGGGGAGAAGGCAGGAATGGGGTACTGATTGTGGATGATCAGCCATAATCACACTGAATGGCGGTGCTGGCTCGAAGTGCCGAATGGCCTACTCCTGCACCTATTGTCTATTGTGAGAGGTCGTGTCTTACGAACCTGTGAGTTTTTTGAAAATAACCCCAAAAAAGTGTTTGTGGGCAGAGCTGTAGATATTGTATATATAGATTTCAGTAAGGTATTCGACAAGGTTCCACATGGTAGGCTGCTCTGTAAAGTTAGATCGCATGGGATCCAAGGAGAGAGAGCAAAATGGATAGCAAATTGACAAACTTACAAAATTCTTAAGGGGTTGGACAGGCTGGATGCAGGAAGATTATTCCCGATGTTGGGGAAGTCCAGAACTAGGGGTCACAGTTTAAGGATAAGAGGGAAGTATTTTAGGACCGAGTTGAGAAAATCATTTTTTACACAGAGAGTGGTGAATCTGTGGAATTCTCTGCCACAGAAGGTAGTTGAGGCCAGTTCTTTGGCTATATTTAAGAGGGAGTTAGATGTGGCCCTTGTGGCTAAAGGTATGGAGAGAAGGCAGGGGTGGGATACTGAGTTGGATGATCAGCCATGATCATATCGAATGGCGGTGCAGGCTCGAAGGGCCGAATGGCCTACTCCTGCACCTATTTTCTATGTTTCTATGACTTCATGAAAGCAATTAGAGGGTGATGATGGAAGGATGTTTTGTGGACTAGAGGCCTGTGACTCATGGTGCTGGGTCCATTGCTGTTTGTCATGTATATCGATGATTTGTATGAGAACATACACGGCATGATTAACAAGTTTGCAGATAACTCTAAAGTGGTTGGTATTGTAGATAGTGAAGATGGCTGTCAAAGATTACAGCAGTATCTTGATTGGTTGGGTAGGTGGGCTGAGGAGTGGTTAATGGAATTTAATGCAGAGAAATGTGGTTTTGTATTTTGGGAAGTCTGACATGGGCAGGACCTACACAGTGAATAGTAGGGCTTTGGGGAGCGTTGTGGAGCAGGGGGATCAAGGAGTACAGGTGCATGTTTCCTTGAAAATGACATCACAGGTGGATTGGGTGGTCAAAATGGCTTTGGGCGCATTGGCCTTCATCAGTCAGAGTATTGAGCATAGAAGTTGGGAAGCCATGTTATAGTTATATAAGACGTTGATGAGGCCACATTTAGAGTATTGTGTTCTGTTTTTGTCACCCTGTTATAGGAAAGATCTTGTCAATATTGAATGGGATCAGAGAAGATTTACCAGGATGTTGCCAGGACTCAAGGGACTGAGATATCGGGTGAGGTTGAGCAGGCTAGGGCTTTCTTCCTTGGAGCGCAGAAGGATGAGGGGTGATCTTTTCGTGGTGTACACAATCATAAGAATAGAACACACAGAGTCTTTTGGTCACAGTAGAGAAATCGAGAACCAGAGGACATAGTGTTCAGGTGAGGAGAGAAAGATTTAATGGGAACATGAGGGGTAACCCTTTTTTACACATAGGGCGGTGGGTGTATGGAACAAGCTGCTGGAGGAGGTAGTTGAGGTAGTTACTACTGCAATGTTTAAAAAACATTTGGACATGTACATGGATAGAGTAGGTTTAGAGAAATGTGGGCCAAAAAGCAGGCAGGTGCCTAGTGTAGCGGCATATTGGTCAGAGTGGGCAAGTTGATCCGACGGACCTGTTTCCAAGCTGTATTACTATGACTCTAATTTAAGTAGATATGGCATACTGTACTATATTTGTTATTGCTGGAGATTGTGGAGCAATCCATGTGGTTTGGTGTGTCATCTAAAGTATTTATGGTGATTCTTTACACTCTTACAGGCACAATCTTGTCTTAACTAATTGCAGCTTAAATTGCACATGATATTCAAGATATGACCTCGCAAGACTATATTTAAATTTAGCTTTCTCTGAAACTGATTATTGTTAATTCCGTTTGAAATTTCAGCTGAGAGGGGAGGGGCTGGGGCAGGTGGTGGTGGTGGGGTGGGGGGGTTGCCAGCAGGTGGCCATGGGGAGGGGAGGAGGGGTTAGATGACGGGTGGGGGCGGAGGGGGTTTGGGTGCAGGTATTGAGGGGAGGAGGGTTGTTGGGAGAATTTTTCATAGACTGTTCTATTTATCATTTTTTTGGAATCTGGGTGTTACAATGTTGGCTTTGGTATAAAGTATCTTTTATTTCTCCTTTTCTCTTTAGGGCAGATATTAAGGCAGAATAGGTTGGAATCCAGAAGAAGCCTATATATTCTTCATTTCAAACTACATTTTCTGTGGCTTTTTCATCTGCACTGTCAGGTACATTTCTACCTTTTGAAATTTGCATTAAGTTATTATTTTTCAATTGAAGTATTCTGTTCTTTGCTGGAAAAATACAACTTAAAATATGAGCAATCAGATTTGCAGTTGAACATAACTACTTCCACACTGAGCTGAATCCCAATATTGTTCTTTAGTCTTTGCAGATGAGTCATTTTCAAACACAATTCCTGTGAATTCACCTTTTAACCAACATACATAGGGTTGAATCCATAATGATGTAAAATCTTGAGTAATTGTAGTCAAACGGACCATTTGGCCCATACGTCCCCACTAACCTTTGCCCATCAACACTTGGCCCATTTGCTGGAATTAGGTCTTGTCCTTTCTTTCCCTACATTTGTTAGGTCACTCCTCAGCTTCCTTTGGTCCAGGGGAAATAAGCCCAGTTTATCGGTCTCTTCCCATTAACAGTCCTCCTAACCAGACAATATCCTGGACAATCTCCTCAACTCTCTCCAGCTCAAACACATCATCCTTATAAATTGGCACCCAGAACTGCAGATGGTAGTTCAGAGCAGTTTAACCAATTAAAAAAAAAAAAAATTTAAGTTGCAAAATGGCCTCTCAGGTTTTACTGTGTAAGAAAGAACTGCAGATGCTGGTAAAATCAAAGGTGGACACAAAATGTTGGAATAACTCAGCGGGTGAGGCAGCATATATGGAGAGAAGGAATGGGCGACGTTTCGGATCAAGAGTCTTCAGACGGATGTCAAAGATAGAATGTAGGCGGGGACAGTAAGACTAGTGGGAGAACTTGGAAGGGGAAGGAGAGAGAAAGCAAGGGCTATCTGAAATTAGAGAAGTCGATGTTCATACTGCTGGGGTGTAAACTACCTATGTTTACCCAAGGGTGTAATCAGAGTCGTATACAGCATATAATCCTCCAACATTTTCCTAAAGGGATCCCACTACTGGCCACATCTTCCCATCTCCACCCCTTTCTGCTTTCCTTTTGTAACTCCCTGGTCAACTCATACTTTCCCCTGCAACCGCAGGAGATGCAACACCTGTCCCTTTACCTCCCCCCTCGACTCCATCCAAGGACCTAAACAATCTTTCCAGGTGAGGCAGAGGTTCACTTGCACCTCCTCCAACTTCATCTACTGTATCCGCTGTTCCAGGTGTCAACTTCTCTACATCGGCGAGACCAAGCGCAGGCTCGGCGATCGTTTGGCTGAACATCTCCGCTCAGTCCGTCTTAACCTATCTGATCTCCCGGTGGTCCAGCACTTCAACTCCCCCTCCCATTCCCAATCTGACCTTTCTGTCCTGGGCCTCTTCCATTGTCAGAGTGAGGCCAAGCACAAATTGGAGGAACAGCAACTCATATTTCGCTTGGGAGGTTTACACCCCAGCGGTATGAACATTGACTTCTCTAATTACAGATAGCCCTTGCTTTCCCTCTCCTTCCCCTTCCATTTCCCCTTCCCAGTTCTCCCATGAGTCTTACTGTCTCTGCCTACATTCTATCTTTGTTCCGCCCCCTCCCCTGACATCAGTCTGAAGATGGGTCTCGACCCAAAACGTCGCCCATTCCTTCTCTCCATAGAAGCTGCCTCACCCGCTGAGTTACTCCAGCATTTTCTGTCAACTCTCAGGTTTTACATTCTATGTCCTGATTTATGAAGGCAAACATGCCTACTTGTATTGCCTTTGTCAGGAAGAATGGACTGGAACCCCAAGGTCTCTCTGAATAATACCACCCTGCCATTTATCATTTATATCCGACTCTCATTTGACTTTCCAAAATGCGTCACCTTGCACTAGTTAGGATTGGATTCTATCTGCCAATGTTCCATTCAACTTTCCATCTGATCTATATGCAACCTTCCATAACGCCACCGGTTTTCATGCCATCCCTGCACTTACTTTTCGACCTCATATGTCAATAGTTTTTGTAAATGATAAAGTGCCCAGTATTGATCCCTATAATACAGCACCAGTCACAGACTTATGATCAGAAAACCATGATTCCACCACAACCACCCTATTACCAAGTTCCCTTTGGATCCCATTATGGAATTTTGTTGCTCAGTTTTGTGCAATGACAATAAACATATTCTATTCTATTCTATTCTATTAGCCAACTTAGCTTGGATGCCATCTGTCCCAACCTCCCTGACTACATATAATGTGGGACTGTGTCAAATGTAGTTGCATTGCTGAGAGACTAAATAGATCAGGGTTTTCTGAAATTTGGCATGAAATAGGCTTTTGATGGCAAGAAAATAAAAAAGTATGCGCGGCCAAAAATTAAATTAAAATAATAATTCTAGGATATTGGCTCTGCAATATGAAGTTTATTTGTCCAATCAATGCCTCTCAGAATAGAATGATAATTCTAATGTTGGGAATGCTATAACTATGGATCCTCATGTTAAGAGTGTTGATATCTGTACTATACATTGTCATTTCAAATCAGGAAATAATTTTAGAACACCTTTTAAATAAAGCAGCACAAAACGTTAAATGCTTGACAGTCCAGTTGGTTTGATAACTACAGCACTATATTTGCCAATTAACTTGAGGTTCTTCTTCGTATCATTAGTGTAAATATATTCTATATCTTCTTATGCAAAGATGGAATTATTAGACATTATCACATGGGGGAAAAGTGTACTCTTCAAAGGAATATACTGCCCTCTGCTGTTTTCTTTTCAATAAACATTTATTACTGCCCAGTTTTAGCATTTTTGAACTACAGTCGAGATTAATTGTTGTTGTACATCATCGTTCAAATGTTGTTTCTATGGGTTGAATCTTTACATTGCCACTTGTTCCAAATGTCATTTTAACTGCATTAGGTTGGAGATGTTTTTTGACTTCTCCAGTGCTTTTAACACAATCTGACCTACACTGCAAGGGAACAAACTAACAAAGATGCGGGTGGATGCTCCATTGGTGTCCTGGATCACCAACTACCTGACTGGACAACCACAATATGTCAGGCTACAGAACTGTGTCTCGGACATGTAGTGAGCAACACAGGGAGCCCACAGGGAACGGTCCTCTCTCCCGTCCTGTTTACCATCTACACCTCAGATATAAGTCCATCTTCAGATATCTTCAGACTTCAGATATAACTCCATCTCCTGTCACCTCAGAAGTTTTCAGATGACTGCAATTGTGAGCTGCATCAGTGAGGGGAAGGAAGCTGAATACAGAGGTGTAGTCAACGACTTTGTTGAGTGGTGTGGGCTGAATCACCTGCAGCTTAACACCGACAAGTTTACATCTTTGCAATTTACCCCCCCCCCCCCCAAAATCTTTGCACATCCCCCAAGCCTTTCCACTCGTCACTTTAATTTCATGTTTTATGTATTTGCGGTTTTTATGAATGTTGGCACATCAATTTTCCTCCTGGGATAATTAAAGCTGTATTGTATCATCAATTTCAGAAGTCCCAGACATACTGATTAATATACTAACAATGTTGTACCTTGGACCTCATCAGATTCGGAAGCCAAATTGCCCATGATCTGAAAATTGAAGGTTCACCGGATTAGACCTTGAGTGTGAACAGAGACCATAGATTGAGACTATACTGTTGAAGTTGTGTTTATAAAACAAAACAGAAAATGCTGGGAATGCGCAGTTGGACAGATGGCACCTGTGGGATGAAAGAGTTAGCATTGCATGTTGAAGACCCTTCGTGAAAACTGGGAGAAGATGATCTGCTGGAAGGAGTGATGTCTCTGACAGGGTGACCGCAGAATAAGCTAACAACAAGGTTACATGGTCAGTGAGGGAAGCAGTTGGAAAGTAAGAACATAGACCAACAAACATTGACAAAATAACGTGTAGGAAAGAACTGCCCCAGATGCTGATTTAAATCGAAGGTGGACACGAATAGCTGGAGTAACTCAGCGGGTCAGGCAGCATCTCTGGAGAGAAGGAATAGGTGACATTTCGGGTCTGACAAAATAATACGGGATCAACAAAATGGAGAACTTGAAATCAAGCCTAGAAGGTCAGGGAGGGCATGTTCTTCATTCCCAGAGCTTTGCAAGCTATTCTCTCCTTTCCAATTATTCAGCTTTGCAAGATTGACTGGTACACTCAACTACAGGATTAGGTGGTCACAGGTCAGCAATTCCAGATGAAATAGATGTGGACGCTTTGGAAAGGGTGCAGAAGAGGTTTGCCAAAATGCTGCCTTGATTCTAAGCTACTGGTTACAGAGAGAGGTTAGACTAACTTGATTGTTTTCTCAGGAGGGTTGGAGATCGGGGGGGGGGGGGTATTATAAAATACAACACGTAGATGGAACGATAAAGTAATGGGCGGAAATCGCTTTTAAAATATGGGGGGGGGAAATCCTCCAACCCCAGGATTTCCACCCATGGGTAAAGTAGGCATATTGTCATGCCTGCCGCTTTCAGTCAATGTATTGTATAAGAGTTAGGAGGTGATGCTGCAGCTTTATAGGCCTTAGCTACGGCCGTATTTAGTGTTTTGTGTGCAGTTCTAGTTGCCCCATTACAGGAAGAATGCGGGGGCTGGAGATGATACAGAAGAGGTTTACCAGGATGTTGCCTGCATTAGAGGGTATTACCTAGAAGTAGGGGTTGGACAAACCCGAATTGTTTTGTCTGGAACATCAGAGGTTCAGGAGAGATCTGATGGGTGTGTGTGAGCAGGCAGGTGGGATTTGTTTAAATTGTTGTCCTGGTCAGTGCAGACACAGTGGCCTTTCCCCGAAGTGTATTTTTCCATGTTCTATATTGTAAGTGTTTGCCTCTTCACTGCTGTAAATGAGCTGACCGTTCCACAAGCTCTGGCATTTTGCCAGTAAATGTAAGTGAGAATGATGAACTTTTACTTTGCAAGCCAATCAAATATTTCATCACAATTGAACCAAACCAGAGATTTTTTCTGATAATATATGCTTGTCAGAGCTCATTTTTTATTTCCCCACACCGGTGTTGCTGTTAATCCACTGGATGGTGCTATAGTAGCTACTTGAAATTTGGAAAATATCGTATTAAAAAAATCAAACGGCTGCTCTGCTTTAATGAAAATAGATTTACCTGAGATTTCTGAAATTGGTGACCGGCTTTTTTCACTGCTCAAAATGCTTTGATCATCTGACTACATTGACATATTTCAGAACAGTATTAATAATTGTTATCTTCACAGTTTTTATTTAATCTCTGTACTTAATATTAACCTTGGATTTGATTTTTCGTATTTTAACTCTTTGGTTTATGCCTGTACAGTGTTTATAATAGAATGGATCAACATTCTTCAACCTAATCTTTGCTTAAGTGTTAACTTTGACTTTTTTTTATAACTGGGGAGAATGATGTTGATGCTGATGGAAAAATGATCCAGGGGCTTGGGCTAACAATTCAGAAACCAGGGTTCCAAATCAACCATGGTAGCTGTGGAATTAAACAAGACCAGTAATGATTTGTCATGATTATATTCAAGGGAAATACATTTGCCATCCTTATCTGGTTGGGCCAAAATGTGACCACAGATGCACCAATGTAGTTAATTTTAAATAGTTGCGCAAGCCACTGGATTAAAGGGCATTATGGATGGACATTAAATGCTGACCTTACCAGAAGTGCCTGGTTCCCATAAATATAAACCAGTTCAGTGCTGCACTATTTTACATATATAATGGTGCAGACGTGAATGGCATGTTCTGGCCCTATGTCTGCCTCTTCCAACTTTGCTTGTACAGGTGCACAACCTTTTATCCGAAAGCCTTGGGACCAGACACTTCTCGGATTTCGGAATTTTTCGGATTTCCGAATGGAAGATTTTTTGCGTAGATTAGGTAGGTAGCGCGGGCGGCTTGAAAAGTCTGGAGCGGCTGCCTCCTCCCCGGAGACCGGGGAATCATTGTAAATCATTGCTTAAATGTTAGTCACTTAGTTTGGAGGGATTTTATGCGGTGGGTGGGGGGGGGGGTGAAGGGGGAAACTTTAATTCTTAGTCCCCTACCTGGTCGGAGAGGCGGGGAGCGGGCAATGCCTTACCGGGTCGCCATGCAGTAAGCTCCGGAGCGCTGTGGCCGCCGACTCCCAACATCGCGGAGCTGGGGCTGCGGGCGTCCGGCCGCGGGCGGCGCCGGTTGGAGCTCCGACCCCGGACCTCTACCCCTGGCTGCGCGGCGCTCCAAATCCAGCGCGGCCCGCGGCCGGACGCCCGCAGCCCCAGCTCCGCGATGTTGGGAGTCGGCGGCGTCGCAGCGCTGGGATACCAGCGGGGAGCGGGCAATGCCTTCCGGGTCGCCGTGCGGTAAGCTCCGGAGCGCTGTGGCCGCCGACACACAACATCGTGGAGCTGGGGCTGCGGGCGTCCGGCTGCGGGCCGCGCTGGATTTGGAGCGCCGCGCAGCCAGGGGTAGAATTGCTGGGGTCGGAGCTACAACCGGCGCCGCCCGCGGCCGGACGACCGCAGCCCCAGCTCCGCGATGTTGGGAGTCGGCGGCCACAGCGCTCCGGAGCTTACTGCATGGCGACCCGGTAAGGCATTGCCCGCTCCCCGCCTCTCCGACCAGGTAGGGGACTAAGAATTAAAGTTTCCCCCTTCACCCCTCCCCCCCCCCCCCTTCACATAAAAGCTCTCCAAACTAACTGACTAACATTTAAGCAATGATTTACAGATGTTTAAGTGTCTCCCCGGTCTCCGGGGAGGAGGCAGCCGCTACAGTAGTACAGACCTGGGTTGACCATGGGTCGTTTCGGGTCAAGTTTGGCGCCAAACGCGAGCTTTGGTGTGCAGACGACATCCTGGAAAAAATGTCCGGTTTTCGGAGCTATTCGGTTTCCGGAACTCCGGATAAAAGGTTGTGCACCTGTATTGCCAGGCCATGTCCTGATGCATACAATGAGGAAGTTTAACCAAATTTTCTAGCAGAAGCATATCGTTGAAGGGCAAATTATGTCACCAAGTAAAGGACACCATTTTGAAACTTGAGAAAATGAAAAATAATTGTGCTTGATCAGATGGTCTTAATTAGATGACACTCATTAAAATGATTAAGGATGAATTTGTTATTATAACAAAGACACAGCAAATGCTGGAAACTTTCAGACGATTGGGCAGTATATGTGGGGGGAAAAACAGGTCCAAGTCTCCTCTTCAGAACTGGGAAAGAGGGAAGAAATTTTTAAACTGCAGAGATGGTGGCTTTTAGAATGGCCATGAAAAGAATATCTGTAATGTGGTGAGACCGAGTGGCGAGGGTAGTTTACATTTTTCAGTGTTGTGTTTTGTGTTTTGCAAATAGCTTGGCTGTAAGGCATGCCCAGCAAGCTAACCTGTACCAGTGCAGAGAGAACACATATGCTGCCTGACCTGTTGAGTATTCCAACATTCGTTAAATTATATGTTTTCCAATATTTGCTGTTTTTTAACGGGATTTATTTATTTTTAGCTAGATGGGTGTTTCAGAAATGAATGAATTAAAAAATAGCATCATTTTATAGCAATTTGACAGTTTGATGCATGACTATTCTCCAGGAAGGGAACCTGGCATCTTTACCATGTCCATACGTGACTCCAGTCCTCTACAGTTGTGATTAATGCAATCACCTGTATCAAACCATTCGCAAGTCTACCACTTTCTAGCGTACTTCTCCCTGTGGAGAACTGTCAGGGAGATGGGGGCATTTCTGATGAAGGGTTTCTGAAATGGGGATGCGGCTTGATGGAAAAGATGTTGCGATTATTTTCATGGACGAGAAGACCAAAGCTAGGAGCCAAAGCCAGTGCGTCACCATATATCCATTTAGGAGCTTGGAACAAACTTTTTTTTATTCAGAGAAATGAAGTCTGGATTAGGGAAATGAGGGAGTAGTTGAAATGTAGTGTGGCGCCATCTTGTGGCTGAGCCACTTAAGTCTCGAACCTTTGTTTGTCGAGCTCGCATCTCATATGAACTGGAGTGACCTGGGCCGACTAATCAACGCCGATCTGGATGGCCAGGTGACAGGGTGCAGCAGATGACAGAGAGACTTGACTTGGCAGCCATTGTTTTTGTACTAATATTAAACTGTGTGTTTTAATATTAAATTTGTGTTTGTTCAACACACGAACCTCTTCAGTGGTGACCCCAATGATCCAAAATGGCCTCTTTTGGATTTCATCATGCCTGGAGGAGACAACCCAGATCAGCAGAATGAAGTTGCACTCAAACTGCCCACCTTCGGGACATCACAGTCGCAGGTGTGGTTTGATCAGTCAGAATCCCAATTCCACAACCGCCAGATAACTGCCAAAGTCACCAGGTACTACTACGTGGTCAGTGCGCTGGACCAGGAAACTGCCGGGCACCTCATCGATTACCTTCGTCAGCCACCAGCCCACAACAAGTACGGGGGGGGGGGGGGGGGGGGGTCAAGACGCTCCTCAAGAACACATTCACCCCTTTTTATTTTTACTTTTAGTCCTGTCAAAAAACAGATGTTAGTTGGAGGTCTTTTATGTGTTGGGTGGGGGAGGGGAAGGGGGAAACTTTATTTCTTAGTCCCCTACCTGGTCCCCTTCCCTCCGAGCTGTTTTTTCGCCCCTTCCTCGCGGTCGACCATCGAAACTGGAGTGGCCTTTCCTGTCGGCACCGACCGGGACTACAGCTTCGGCGGCAGCACAGCGCTGGGATACCAAACCCGTAACAATCTTATATGTTTCAATGAGATACCCTCTCATCCTTCTAAACTCCAGAGTGTACAAGCCCAGCTGCTCCATTCTCTCAACATATGACAGTCCCGCCATCCCGGGAATTAACCTTGCAAAGGTACGCTGCACTCCCTCAATAGCAAGAATGTCTCGATAAGGCGTCGGCCACCCTGTTGAATTTGCCCTCAACGAAACGGATGGAGGTGGTGTACTTGGACACATACGGGTCTGAAACCTTGGCAAACGCGAAGGTTAGCAGCTTGTGATCCGTAAATGCAGTAAAAGGCCTCCCCTCCAGGAAGTAGCGGAAATGTCGTACGGCGAGATAAAGGGCAAGGAGCTCGCGGTCGAAAGTGCTGTAACGGCGCTGAGCACCACTGAGATGCCTGCTGAAGAAGGCGAGTGGCCGCCAGCATCCGTCAACGAGCTGCTCCAACACTGCCCCAACCGCAACCTCAGAAGCGTCCACCGGCAGGGCGGTCGGGGTGTCCTCTCGTGGGTGGACGAGCATCGTGGAACCTCCCTGCGATGACCAGCAATCAGGTGGAAAAGCGGACGCGTGACTGCGGCAGCTGTGGCAGGAAGCGGTGATAAGTGACCATCCCCACAAATTCCTGTAGGCCCCTAACTGTGGTCGGACGGAGGAACCTGCGGACAGCGTTTACCCTGGCCGGCAGAGGCACTACCCCCTAGTGGAGTTACGCGGTGGCCAAGGAAGTCGATAGCCATCACCCCGAAACGACACTTGGACGAGTTGATGGACAAACCAAAATCGCTGAGGCGCTGACACATCCGATGGAGATGAATGCAGTGCTCCTGCCGCGAGCGACTGGCCACGAGTATGTCATCCAAGTATACGAAGACGAAGTCCAGGCCGCAGCACACACAGTCCATAAGCCGCTGAAAGGCCTGCGCAGCGTTCTTCAACCCAAACGGCATCCGTACAAATTCGAATAGTCCAAACGGCGTTATAATGGCCGTATTCGGGATATCGTCGGGGCGGACCGGAATTTGGTTGTACTCTCGCACGAGGTCCACCTTGGAGAATACCGATGCTCCAGCCAGGGCATTGAAGTCCTGAATGCGCGGGACCGGGTACCTGTTGGCGATGGTCGCATCATTCAGGCGACGGTGATCCCCACACGAGCGCCAGCCTCCGTCCGCCTTGGGGACCATGTGGAGCGGTGACGCCCATGGGCTATCGGAGGGATGCACGATGCCCATCGTCTCCATCAGGCGGAACTCCTCCCGAGCCAGACGAAGCTTGTCTGGCGCGTGACGACGCGCTCGGGCATGCACAGGCGGGCCGGTAGTAGGGATATGGTGCTCCACCCCGTGCTTGGGGGTGGAGGAGCAGAAGTGGCGTTCAAGGATGTCTGGAAAATCCGCCAGAATGCGTGCGAAAGTCGCATCCACAGACGACGGGGCCATCAGGGCGTGATACGGGATCACCAATGCGGAGGAAGACCGGCTCCAGCGTGCATCAGGAGTGCATCAGGCGCCGCTGCTTGACATCCACGAGCAGTGAATGGGCTCGAAGGAAGTCGGCGCCCAGCAGTGGCTGGGAAACGTCGGCAATGATGAACTCCCACGAAAAGCAGCTGCGGCCAAAGTTGAGGGAGATGGTGCGAACTCCACAGGTGCGAATAGCACTCCCGTTCACCAGCACGGATGTCAGCGATGGAGGGAGGCAGAACACTCACTTCCGCACCAGTGTCCACGAGGAATCGACCTTCAGTGCTGCGATCCCAGGCGAAGACGCGATGAATTTTGCCGGCCGCCAAAGGAATCATTGACGACTGGCCCCTTCGTTTCCCGGGAATTACATTGCCTGGCTGCAGCTCCCCAGCGACGATGGTAATAGCACCAACCCCCTCTGCTGGCGTCTGATGGAACTGCAAGCCAATTTGGCTGGTTTGAACGCCAGCGACCTCTGCTGGCGTTGGGTGGAACTGCAGGCGGGCCGTGCTGGAAGGACGTGCCTGCAGTGAAATGCCCAATGGTGGGCGGATTTTGCTGCGGGGCCGACTGGGAGCAGCTGACACGCGGTCGATAGCGACCCCGACCTGCTCTGAGCCTCCAAACGCCGCGGGAAGGACGGTCAGCGCTTCCAGGTCCCGCTGGCGAGACATCCACAGCTCGTCTGCCTGCTCGGCCAGCGCCTGCATGTCGGTAAAGGGATCCCTGGTGAGCTGCAGGCAGATGTCGGGCGGGAGCTGCTGCAGGTAAGCAAATTTAAATAGAAAACAAGGTTCGTGGTCCCCCATTAGGGTGAGCATGTCCTCCAGGAGGGCCGGCGGTCGCCCAGGCCGTCCATTTGGAGAATCCGAGCTGCTCAGTCACCAAGGCCAAACCTGATAAGGAATTCCTTAAGGCCCCTATATTTGTTAGTTAATGGGGGGGCACTGAGGAAAGGCTTAACTCGCCTCGCAGTCGCTTGGTCAAGCGCGCTGACCACGTAATAGTATTTTGTTTCATCCGCTGTAATACCTCTCACAGCAAATTGTGCCTCTGCCTGCTGGAACCAGATGTCAGGCTCTTCGGCCCACAGAGTAAGGAGCTTAAATGCAACAGCGTTGCTATCCATCACGACGCGTGATGAATGGCGGGGTCACCAGTGCAGCGGCCTGGACTAGGTCAGGAAAAGACCAGACGCTAGGCAGGTTCAAACAGTAGTGTGTCTTTAATCCTCACAGCGAGAGCACACCACACACACTGAGAGCACACACCCAGGGTGGTCTGGAAACCCCGTGGCAGACCAACGCCCCTGTCCCTCAATCGGCGAGAGGGATGATCCAAGGAGTGGCCTACCCCCCAGGGACCGCCACATACTTATATTAGTGAGTCCTGGCACACTACGTCATGGCTGGACCACTGTATTAGTGCAGTTGATGCACATTGAGGTGGATGAGTATTTTTTATGGGGCAGCTATGGCTGATCATATATCTGTTGCTATGACAATAAATGTTGAACACCTACCTGTGGTATCCAGAGATAGAAATAGCTTTAACACAGAAAAACTGGACTGGTCAACCCTCACAAAGGAAGACATCTTAGCCTATTATGCCCAAACAGATAAATCCTTAAGCAATATTCATCTACCTAAAAATGCAATAATCTGTAGTAATGTTAATTGTAAAGATATGAAGGGGGGGCGCTGACCTGTGCGCGGCTGCCCAGCCAGCAGCTGTCTGTCTTTTCATCTTTTTTTTATTTTTAGTTAGTTAAAGTGTTTTTGTTTCTGGAGTTCTAGACTTTTTTATGTGGGGGGTGGGGGGGGGGGGGGGGAGGGGGAAACTACCTTTCAGGGTCCCTACCTGGTCGGAGAGGCAGCTTTTCTCCAGGCTGCAGTTTCGACCCGTCCTCGCGGCCTACCAGCAGGCCTGGAGCGGTGTTTCCTGACGGGGACCGCCCAGAACCACGGCTTCGGCAGCGGCACAGCGCTGGAGCGCTATCGTGGAGCGGGCGATGCATTGCCTGGGTCGCCGCGCTGGAGCTCCGGTGAGCTGAAGACCGTCGAGAACAACATCGCGGAGCTGCGGGACTGTGGAGCGGCCAGCTGCGGGCAGCGGCGCCGAACTGTACACCGGGAGCCTGGGATCTCACGACCAGATCGCCAGTGGTGGAGCTCCAACCGGCGCGGCCTTGTTGGCTTTGGAAGCCACGGCCTCCAGTACGGAAGTGGCCGTTCCAGGTGTCCCAAGCCGCTGCGAGGATTCTCCCGACGCCGGAGCAACATCACCCGGCGAGAACGGTCTGGAACATCGGGCCTCCGTAGAGGCAACTGTGGAGGCCTCAATTGGCTCGACTATGGGTGAACTGGGGTTGGGGACTGGACTTTGTGCCTTCCTTCATGGTGGGAGT
This sequence comes from Amblyraja radiata, assembly GCF_010909765.2. NCBI lineage: Eukaryota > Metazoa > Chordata > Chondrichthyes > Rajiformes > Rajidae > Amblyraja > Amblyraja radiata. The sequence continues at coordinate 135,267,543 of NC_045957.1, read as the reverse complement.
CATTGTGGGGGGATGTTCTTTATGTTTAAATCTCTTATTAATGTTATGTCTTTATTCTTTCTTTATGTGCTGCATTGGCAAGAAGCATTTCACTACACCTAGGTGTATGTGACCAATAAATAACCTTTGAACCTTTGAACCTTGAACCATAGGAAAGATATCTGCTCCATGTATAATGATATAGGAAGCACCTTATATGTAGGCAGTAAGCCCGACTGCAAGCATAAAAATAAGAGACATAACATCAGGCCTGGCTGGAATAAGTATGTAGCTGAGTATCATGCTGAAGCCCGTGAAGCCACTAAATCATGGGCTATGGCCGGTAGACCCAGACAGGGGCCTGTGTTTGAGTACAAGAAGCTCACTAATGCAAGATATAAGTATGCTATTCGCTTCATCTGTAAAAATGAGCAAGCTATGAGGGCTGATTCCATGGCTAAGAGGCTGCTAAGTAACAATGCTACTGATTTTTGGAAAGAAGTGAGAGCACTTAACAGATGCAAAACATCTCTACCATGCACTGTAGATGGAATCTCCGGAACAGCTAATATCGCAGAGTTATGGCGACAACATTATAGTACTTTATTCAACTGTGTCCAAGGTGATTTGTATAGGGTGGACAATATTGAGAGTAATGACTCAATGGTGATTATGTCACATGAGGTGTATCATGCCAAGATCAAGCTGTCCAACAACAAAGGAAGTGGCTTGGATCATATTTTTGCTGAACATCTTAAGTATGCGAGTATGAGGATTGCTCCTCTCCTTGCTATTTGTTTTGCTGGCTTTATGATTCATGGCTTGTTACCAGACTCAATGTTGTCTGTTCTGTTAGTGCCGGTCATTAAGGGCAAAGCTGGTAAAGTAGGCAGCCTAAATAATTACCTGCCCATAGTTTTAGCCAGCATATTGTCAAAAGTCCTAGAAAGAGTTCTGCTGGATAGAGTAAATGAGTTTGTTAACTCCACAGATAACCAGTTTGGTTTTAAAGCTAAACATGGCACTGACTTGTGCATATATGCCCTAAAGGAGATTGTAAACAAATATAGAGGCAAAAACTCTTCAATTCTTATGTGCTTTATTGATGCTTCCAAAACCTTTGATCGTGTTAATCACAGAAAGCTGTTTGTTAAAATGAGTCAAAGAGGGGTGCCTAAATACATTGTGAGAATTCTGGCTAAAGGGCCTGTTCCACTTTCACGACCTAATTCACAATCTTTTTTACTCATGGACATTTTTCATCAGGCTAGAAAAAACGGCCCGAACTACTTGATGCCACGAGTACCTACGACTAGCATCACAGCCTGCCTGGCGTCTGGCCTTTTCCTTACCTCGTACAGGCCGCTACACTGGTGACCATTCATCACATGTCGTGATGGATAGCAACCTTCCTACGACCTCATGACGACCATGCTACGAGTATGAGTCAAGGGCAAACTCGTCAGAGGTCGTGAATTAGGTTGTGAAAGTGGGACAGGCCCTTTACTGGTATGCCCATCAGACTATGCAAATAAAATGGGGCAATAGGGTCTCAGCCCCATTTGGGATTAGCAATGGTGTTAGACAAAGGGGAATTTTGTCCCCAGTCCTTTTTAATCTTTATATTGATGATCTGTCCAAACAATTGAAAGCCTGTAATACTGGGTGCATGATTGGTAATATTTTAGTGCACCATATAATGTATGCAGATGATCTTGTGGTCTTTAGTCCATCTAGCGCTGGTCTCCAGCAGCTCCTTACTATATGTTCTGTGTATGGTGTGGAACATGATATTAAATATAATGCTTGTAAGAGTGCTGTTATGATCTGTAGAACCAAAGAGGATAAATGTCTAAAATTTCCTGATTTTAAATTGTCTGACAATAATCTTAGTGTCTGTAATAAGGTAAAATATCTTGGGCATTTTATTACAGAACAAATGACAGATGATGAGGATATTTATAGGCAACGACGAATATTCTCTTGCGTAAGTTTGGTGCGTGTGCAGATGTGGTGAAGATGTCGCTATTTAGAGCATAGTGCACACCATTCTATACTGCGCACCTGTGGTTGAACTATGAAAAGACAAGTTTGCAGAGACCAAAGGTGTCCTACAATTATGCCATGAGAACACTGCTAAGGAAAACTAGATGGTGTAGTGCTAGTAACTTGTTTGTGGCTGCAGGAGTCAGTACTTTAGAAGCTATCCTAAGAAATAATATGTATAAATTCATTTGCAGGATAAATGACTCTAAATATGTAATTATTGTGGCCTTGTCAAACATAAGGTTTAGCACCACATGCTACGAATCCCAGTTGTGGGGAAACTGGTATCGTTGTCTCGTTGTAGGACATTGATCATTCTTTTTTATTCTGGGTTTTAATTCATGTATTGTGTTTTGTTAAATATATAATTTATGATGCTTTTATAAGTGATATACTAAGAATTTATATGTATTTTATGATGTTTTTATATGCAATGTATTTTTATTTTATGTTGTCCCTTGTCTGGACCTTGAGTCCGAAATAAAATTTATTATTATTATTATTATTACTTCGAGCTGACCAGCTCTCTTCTCTCTTCGGGTGAGTTTCCTGCCACCTCAGCAAGAGCTCAACCCGAGCCCACGATGCAGCAGCCTCGCAGCAGCAACAATGACTTTGTGTTAAAGGACTAAACGTGCATGTATATCTACCTATAATGCTTGAATAAAGAAACCGTTTATTCACAACATTTGGTGCCTCTACACGACACGCAAACCTCTTTAGTTGATACAATTCTGAGGATGAAAGGAATAGACAGTAATCCTTGTTTGGTCAGATGAAGATGAGTGTGAGGTTGTGCACTGCATACATGCCAGAATGGACCATATGATTGAATGGCATATTTCTTAATTGAATCATAGTTAGAAATATCTCTGTTTTACAAGTGGCTTGAATTCTTCAGAACTAACTTTGGTGGAACCATAACTAAGAGTAAATACTGTGGAGGAAGGAACTGCAGGTGCAGGTTTATACTGAATACAGACAGAACATGCTTGAGCAACTGTGTGGGACAGGCAGCATCTCTGGAGAGAATGAATGTGTGACGTTTCGAGTCTCGACTTTTCTTCAGACCGAATATTGAGTAAATACTGTTCTTTTTGCCTTTGAATAATATGACAAATCTGATGTAGTCTTGGTTTAAAAAAAATTACCAATTGACTTTTCTGCCTGGCAAACTCTGATTCGTTCTTTCAACTATTAAACTAAAACTAATGTTGCTGTCGTTATTCTGTGGTCTGACCCAGTGGCATTAAATGAGTTGTAAGCTTCAGCATTCCTGATGCTGTTTTTCCACTTTTTCCATACTAAGATGTAATACAGCTGGGCTTTCTTAGCACTTGGGGATTTATATGTCCAAGATTTTTTTAACTACGTTATTATTCGTGGACCAGAGGTTAAATTCCATGATGTAATCAAGTAATTTTCCATTCCATTTGTATCATCATAAAATGACTGGAGAGCTATTTCTTTGCTAACACATTTCTTGCACGCATATCACCTCCAGTGATTGTGAATTTGAGTGCATAGTTTATTTTGTGATCCATAACATTAAGTTGATTAACTGTCTCATGTAATTATGCTGACTATTTGGGTTGCTGGAAATTACTGCAACAGATATTCTGCTGTTAATTACATGCACAGACTGAAGATGTAAAATCCGTGCATTTGCAGAGAGGGATTCTGACTCCTGCTGTGCCTTTGTTTTTTCTTTGTTCCTGAAAGTCTAATCAAAATCCATCCATCATTGTTTCTTGTGTTTAAGGATATTATTTGCGCAATAGAGATAGTGTGCCTGCAGATTCGTTTTTGCAATGTTACAAAATTCGTATTATAGCAATGTTATAAAATTATGAGATTTTAAAAGTCTGCAATTTATCCCATCAGATAAAGGATAAAAAGAAGTTTAATTTGACACCTAATTCACTTTCATATCTTCAGTATTAAAAAGGTTATGGCCATTTTCATACTCGGAAATTAGCATCTTGTTCCCTATTGCTTTTCCATTGACTTAACACAAAAGCTGTGATCGAGGACAGTCAAAAGCCCATAGCTTTCTTATAAATCATGAGAACTGAATGAAATTTTCAGTTATTATAGATTGAAGCATTCTGAAACAAATATAAAACATCTTACTTGGATGACCTGAAATTAAAGCATACAATTAGTTAATTACCTAATTGTGGTTAATTACAAAATTGACCGCTGTGACGGAAATAGTAATAAACACCCAGACTGTCTTAAATTCAAAAATGTGATATTCTCAAGATCAGAAGTTTAATATTATTGTATTATATTCTGTAAATCCGTAACAGATAGGTAAATAAATTACAATTTCTAGCAATAGACCAAGTCTTTATGGAGAAGATCAGTTGCTAGCTGGTACATTGGCATATCATAATCAGTAGCATCATCATGTGCTCTGTTTTTTGCTGTGGCCTGTTGGGGAGATGGCGCCCGCATAGCGGACAAAAACAGACTGGACAAGCTGATCAGGAAGGCCGGCTCAGTGGTCGGGGCTGAGCAACGAACGGTCCAGCAGGTGGCAGAGGCCAGAACTCTGAACAAACTGGGTTCAATAATGACCAACCCCACTCACCCACTCCATGCCCTGAAGGTGATCAAGAGCAGCATCTTCAGTCAGAGACTGATTGCACCAATGTGCAAAACTGAGAGACATAGGAAGTCTTGTATACTAGCTGCTATAAGGTTATATAATGCGCATAAATAACTGCACTTTTTTTCATTCATTGTATTTTAACTTGTATTTTAACTTGTATTTTAACTTGTTAAGTATGGAAGCTATTTGAGGAAATGTTTGGTGTTATGTCTGTCTTGAAGCTGTCGTGGCACTGTAATTTCCTGTAAAGGATTATTAAAGGTATAATCAATCAATCATACTCCTCAGATTGTAACCAATAAGCAGCTCGATTGGAACGCGATCGATTGGAACGTTGCATTTGCGGTGAATTTGAACCCCATATCGGCAGGAAAAACACTGCCGGTTCGTATGGGGCTCTGTACACCTTGTTTTTCCTCAACTTTTCAATGTTGGCATTATAAACTACAAGTTTTTGCTCTTCAAACCACACATGACATGCCTTTCTGCCCATTACTTTCCCGTTAACAATGTCCTGTAAATTCCATTTCTTAAGAAAAGGATATTTTTTTTAAATAGCCTAAGTAGCCAAATAACAAACTAATCCCATTCACACAAGAATTCACAATATAACATGATTTTTTTATCTCACTGTCATGAATTTATATCCTAGATGGAAGGAATTTAATGTATAATTCCCATAAATTAATCTAGAAACATCCACTCAAAATATAATCAAATTATTGTTTTTTGCACAATACATGCGACTCAAACTGTTGTGAATATTTAGTTTAAAAATAATGATCACGGAGAGAGAGAATAACACAAAATATAGACAATTTAGACAGTTTATTTCCCCCAAAAAAGGGCATTTTAATCATCTTGCTTCTGGAATGCGATCGATTGGAACGTTGCATTTGCGGTGAATTTGAACCCCAAATCGGCAGGAAAAACACTGCCGGTTCGTATGGGGCCCAAATAACATTTTTGCCTGTAGAGGATTGATTAAAGTCATCACAAGAAGCAAGTTTATATGTAAAATAAACGACTTACATTTTGTTTTGTCCCGTACGTGAGATCCGTCACGTTGTAGGCGTTGACGGCGTTAGAAGTCGCTTTTTATTTTAATATAATCATTAAATTGTCTCGTGATCTTAAAATAAATAAAAATAAAATAAGGAGATTAAAAATCGGGAATGGAAGTCGGAACGATTTTTCTGCAGCAGCTGGCAGCCCGAGGAAATCGCTCAGACAGGCGGTAGAAAACTGGATTTTAATCCCGCCACCCCCCACCCCCAAAGGTGCCAAAGTCGCGCACACAGCCAGTGGCAGAACTGCAGCGCCGCTGAAGGTAAGTATTGTACTTCGCTACTTATTACCTGATTAAACTTGATAAAAGCTTCTACTTCCTTCCAATAATATACTAGACCAAGTGGGACCCGGTGGGTCCCTGTCACACGGAAGGCCTGGTCCCCCAATGCAACTCGTTCCCCAACGCAATATTTCACCACTCACCCATAGCCCCCACGGGAGGCCTGGTCCCCCAACGCAAACCGTTCCCCTTTCTCCAACACAATATTCCAGCACTCACCAATAGCCGACAACTGCGCAGGGGCTGCTCATTTCGCCTTTTTCAGCCTCTCTCATTTTTAAACTTAAAAAAAACCCATTTGCACTGCTAGCTTGCAGAACTCAGTGTTCTGTGGCTTAAAAAATGCATTTGCACTTGCTAGCTAGCAGAACTCAGTGTACTTGGATAGCAACACTGTTGCGAGCAGGGCTAAGCACAGGGAATAAGTGAAAGATAGTTGTATTTTTCCCTAGTTTGAGTTTTTGAACATTTCCATAAATAACTCGAGAAATAATGCATTTTTTGGCCACAGCAAAATCACTATCGGAATATGTAAATATGTCACCGTTAGTGCGTCATGTTTTCGAGATGTGAAATGCACACGAACATCACACAAATAAATACACATCCAAGATCTGAGTTTTATAAGTGTAAAGATATTTATATACAGTGCATTCAGAAAGTAATAATAATAATAATAAATTTTATTTTCGGGCGCCTTTCAAATCTCAAGGTCACCTTACAAAGATTAAACAGAAGAGAAAGAAAACATATAGTCGGAGAAAAATAAATAATATGGACATCATCAATACACAAATTAAAGATAGAAATCGCTCCAAAGACACAAAATCAAAAAATCAAAAAAACACAATGTGAAGAGAGAGCAGCGGCAGCTAAAGCGCACCAGCGTCCACTGTCTCTTCCGACAGCCATCTTGGACACAGACTAACAAAGTACCTTACACACAGAAAAATCATCCCCCCACAGTGGTTACCACTGTGGGGGAAGGCACAAAAGTCCAGTCCCCAACCCCAGTTCTCCCAAAAGTCAGGCCTATTAAGGCCACCGCTGTTGCCTCAACGGAGGCCCGATGTTCCTGGCCGTTCTAGCCGGGTGGTCTTGCCCCGGCGTCGGGAGAGTCCTCACAGCGGCTGGGCCACCTGGAACGGCCGCTTCCTTGCAGGGGATTGTCGGCTTCCGAAGCCGACAAGGACGCACCGAGTTGGAGCTCCCAGGCTCCCGATGTTAATGTCGGCGCCGCCCGCTCCGCAGACTCGCATCCCGGAGGTGTTGCTCTCGGCGGTCCAGCTCACTGGAGCTCCAGCGCGTCGATCCAGCGCGGCGACCCAGGCAAGGCATCGCCCGCTCCGCTCCGCAATGGCGCTCCAGCGCTGTGCCGCCACCGAAGCCGAGGTGCTGGGCGGTCCCCACCAGGAAACGGCGCTCCAAGCCCGCTGGTAGGCCACGAGGACGGGTCGACGGGGCAGCCCGGAGAAAAAGCTGCCTCACCGACCAGGTAGGGACCTAGAAGTAAGGTTACCTCCTTCCCCCCACAATAAGAAGTCCATTTCTCCGAAAAAACGAAGAACAAAAATAACTAAAAACTGAAAAAAAAATGAGTTAAACGGACGGCTGCTGGTTAGCAGCCGTTCCCCAAGATGGCTCCTCCTACTGAAAAGTATTCAAACCCCTTCACTTTTTCCATATTTTGTTACGTTACAGCCTTATTCTAAAATAGATTAAATTAATTTTCTTTTATCATCAATCTACACACAAAACCCCATAATAAAAAAGCGAAAACAGGTGTTTAGAAATGTTTGCAAAGTAATTAAAAAGAAATAACTGAAACATCACATTTACATAAGTAAAAGTAGATCCTTTACTCAGTACTTTGTTGAGGCACCTTTGGCAGCGATTCCAGCCTCAAGTCTTCTTGGATATGACGCTGCAAGTTTGGCACACCTGTAGTTGGTTAATTTCTCCCATTCTTCACTGCAGATCTTCTCAAGCTCTGTCAGTTTCAATGGGGAGCGTCGATGCACAGCTATTTTCAGGTCCCTCCAGAGATGTTCGATCGGGTTCAAGTCCGGGCTCTGGCTGTGCCACTCAAGGACATTCACAGATTTGTCACAAAGCCAGTGTCGTTGTCCTGTTGGAAGGTGAACCTCTGCCTCAGTCTGAGGTCCAGAATGCTCTGGAACAGGTTTTCATCAATGATCTCTCTGTACTTTGCTCCGTTCATCTGTCCCTCAATCCTGACTAGTCTCCTAGTTCCTGCCGCTGAAAAACATCCCCACAGCATGATGCTGCCACCACCATGTTTCACCATAGGTATGGTATTGGTCAGGTGATGAGCGGTGCCTGGTTTCCTCCAAAAGTGACACTTGGCATTCAGGCCAAAGAGTTCAATCTGTGTTTCATTTTTTTAAGGAGGCTGAGGTCATTTAATATCTGCCAACCCCTACTGTGCAGTGTCTACCATTCAATGGTGGCCAGTGCTCTGTTTTTTGCTGTGGCCTGTTGGGGAGATGGCGCCCGTATAGCGGATAAAAACAGACTGGACAAACTAATCAGGAAGGCCGGTTCAGTGGTCGGGGCTGAGCAACGAACGGTCCAGCAGGTGGCAGAGGCCAGAACTCTAAATAAACTAGGTTCTATAATGACAAACCCCACTCACCCACTCCATGCCCTGAAGGTGATCAAGAGCAGCATCTTCAGTCAGAGGCTGATTGCACCAATGTGCAAAACGGAGAGATACAGGAAGTCCTGTTTATCAGCTGCTATAAGACTTTATAATGCGCATAAATAATTGCACTTTTTTTTAAAATTAATTGTATTTTAACTTGTATTTTAACGTATTTTAACTTGTTAAGTATGGAAGCAATTTAAGGAAATGTGTGGTGTTATGTTTGTCTTGAAGCTGTCGTGGCACTGTAATTTCCTGAAAAGGATTATTAAAGGTATAATCTAAATCTAATCATCAGACCAGAGAATCTTGTTTTTCCATGGTCTGAGAGTCCTTTAGATGCCTTTTGGCAAACTCCAAGCGGCTGTCATGTGCCTTCTACTGAGTAGTGGCTTCCATCTGGCCACTCTACCAAAAAGGCCTGATTGGTGGAGTGCTGCAAATATAGTTGTCCTTCTGGAAGGTTTTCCCAACTCCACAGAGAAACTCTGGAGCTCTGTCAGAGCGACCATCAGGTTCTTGGTCACCTTCCTGACCAGGTCTTTCTCCCCCTATTGCTCAGATTGGCCGGGTGGCCAGCTCTATGAAGAGTCCTGGTTGTTCCAAAGTTATTCCATTTAAGAATGATGGAGGCCACTGTGCTCTTCAGGACCTGCAATGCTACAGAAATTGTTTTATACCCTTCCCCAGATCTGTGTCTCGACACAATCCTGTCTCGGAGGTCTACAGACAATTTCTTCGTCTTCATGGCTTGGTTTTTGCTCTGACATGCACTGTTGGACCTTATATTGACAGGTGTGTGCCTTTCTGAATCATGTACAATCAATTTAATTTACCACTGGTGGACTCCAATCAAGTTGTAGACACATCTCAAAGATAATCAATGGAAACAGGATGAACCTACGCTCAATTTTGAGTGTCATAGCAAAGGGTCTGAATACTTATGTAAATGTGATATTTCAGTTATTTCTTTTTAATTACTTTGCAAAAATTTCTAAACGCCTGTTTTCGCTTCTTCATTCTGGGGTATTGTGTGTAGATTGATGATAAAAAAAAGAATTTAATCCATTGTAAAATAAGGCTGTAACTAACAAAATGTAGAAACAGTGAAGGGGTCTGAATACTTTCTGAATGTATGTATTCAACAGAAAGTTAGGTATAGCTCTTAGGGCTGATGGAATAAAGGGATATGGGGAGAAAGCAGGAACGGGGTACTGATTTTTGGATGATCAGCCATGATCATATTGAATGGTGGTGCTGGTTCGAAGAGCCGAATGGCCTACTCCTGCACCTATTTTCTATGTTTCCCTCACGCAGTGACCAGAGCTGCACATAACACTCTAAATGATTCCTAACCAAAGTTATATAAAGCTGTAACATTTACTTTTAAGCTCCATACCTCAACCAATAAGGGCGAGCATATCCTATGCCTCCTTTATCACTCTACTTGTGTTACTACTTGCAGGGAGCTTTTGAATTGGATCCCAGATGCCTCAATACATGTTTATAAGCGAGTTCGGTATTACAAATGAGCACGCCCAGGCTAAGGGTCACTCGGGATAAACATTCTCGCCAGCTGAGCTACTGTGTGTGTTCGGACCTGCGTTCATACGTATATTTTCCAGTTTTGTTTCTTCGAGGTAAGAAAATACTGGTTTCAAAACTATTGTGCAGGTTCATTTATGGTTCATTTGTACAAAACTACGATGATTTTGGTGGTTTTATTGCTTTATGCTTCGGAGAGCGAGATTGTGACGATGAATAACAGCCATTTTGTATTGTTTTCGTTTTGGAGGGGGGGGGAGAATTAAATACATGATCCATAGATAATATGAAAAGTATTTGTGGGATTTTCCCCTCAAAACAGGAAAGTAGACTATTATCTGAATGGTGGCCGATTAGGAAAAGGGGAGATGCAACGAGACCTGGGTGTCATGGTACACCAGTCATTGAAAGTAGGCATGCAGGTGCAGCAGGCAGTGAAGAAAGCGAATGGTATGTTAGCATTCATAGCAAAAGGATTTGAGTATAGGAGCAGGGAGGTTCTACTGCAGTTGTACAGGGTCTAGGTGAGACCACACCTGGAGTATTGCGTACAGTTTTGGTCTCCTAATCTGAGGAAAGACATTCTTGCCGGAGAGGGAGTACAGAGAAGGTTCACCAGACTGATTCCTGGGATGTCAGGACTTTCATATGAAGAAAGACTGGATAAGACTCGGCTTGTACTCGCTAGAATTTAGAAGATTGAGGGGGGATCTTATAGAAACTTACAAAATTCTTAAGCGGTTGGACAGGCTAGATGCAAGAAGATTGTTCCCGATGTTGGGGAAGTCCAGAACATAGAAACATAGAAACATAGAAATTAGGTGCAGGAGTAGGCCATTCGGCCCTTCGAGCCTGCACCGCCATTCAATATGATCATGGCTGATCATCCAACTCAGTATCCCGTACCTGCCTTCTCTCCATACCCTCTGATCCCCTTAGCCACAAGGGCCACATCTAACTCCCTCTTAAATATAGCCAATGAACTGGCCTTGACTACCCTCTGTGGCAGGGAGTTCCAGAGATTCACCACTCTCTGTGTGAAAAAAGTTCTTCTCATCTCGGTTTTAAAGGATTTCCCCCTTATCCTTAAGCTGTGACCCCTTGTCCTGGACTTCCCCAACATCGGGAGCAATCTTCCTGCATCTAGCCTGTCCAACCCATTAAGAATTTTGTAAGTTTCTATAAGATCCCCTCTCAATCTCCTAAATTCTAGAGAGTATAAACCAAGTCTATCCAGTCTTTCTTCATAAGACAGTCCTGACATCCCAGGAATCAGTCTGGTGAACCTTCTCTGCACTCCCTCTATGGCAATAATGTCCTTCCTCAGATTTGGAGACCAAAACTGTACGCAATACTCCAGGTGTGGTCTCACCAAGACCCTGTACAACTGCAGTAGAACCTCCCTGCTCCTATACTCAAATCCTTTTGCTATGAAAGCTAACATACCATTCGCTTTCTTCACTGCCTGCTGCACCTGCATGCCCACTTTCAATGACTGGTGTACCATGACACCCAGGTCTCGCTGCATCTCCCCTTTTCCTAGTCGGCCACCATTTAGATAATAGTCTGCTTTCATGTTTTTGCCACCAAAATGGATAACCTCACATTTATCCACATTATACTGCATCTGCCAAACATTTGCCCACTCACCCAGCCTATCCAAGTCACCTTGCAGTCTCCTAGCATCCTCCTCACAGCTAACACTGCCCCCCAGCTTAGTGTCATCCGCAAACTTGGAGATATTGCCTTCAATTCCCTCATCCAGATCATTAATATACATTGTAAATAGCTGGGGTCCCAGCACTGAGCCTTGCGGTACCCCACTAGTCACTGCCTGCCATTGTGAAAAGGACCCGTTTACTCCTACTCTTTGCTTCCTGTTTGCCAGCCAGTTCTCTATCCACATCAATACTGAACCCCCAATGCCGTGTGCTTTAAGTTTGTAAACTAATCTCTTATGTGGGACCTTGTCGAAAGCCTTCTGGAAGTCCAGATACACCACATCCACTGGTTCTCCCCTATCCACGCTACTAGTTACATCCTCGAAAAATTCTATAAGATTCGTCAGACATGATTTACCTTTTGTAAATCCATGCTGACTTTGTCCAATGATTTCACCACTTTCCAAATGTGCTGCTATCCCATCTTTAATAACTGACTCTAGCAGTTTCCCCACTACCGATGTTAGACTAGCTGGTCTGTAATTCCCCGTTTTCTCTCTCCCTCCCTTCTTAAAAAGTGGGGTTACGTTTGCTACCCGCCAATCCTCAGGAACTACTCCAGAATCTAAAGAGTTTTGAAAGATTATTACTAATGCATCCACTATTTCTGGAGCTACTTCCTTAAGTACCCTGGGATACAGCCTATCTGGCCCTGGGGATTTATCGGCCTTTAATCCATTTAATTTACCCAACACCACTTCCCGGCTAACCTGGATTTCACTCAATTCCTCCAACTCCTTTGACCACAACTCCCCTGCTATTTCCGGCAGATTATTTATGTCTTCCTTAGTGAAGACGGAACCAAAGTAGTTATTCAATTGGTCCGCCATATCCTTGTTCCCCATGATCAACTCACCCGTTTCTGACTGCAAGGGACCTACATTTGTTTTAACTAATCTCTTTCTTTTCACATATCTATAAAAACTTTTGCAGTCAGTTTTTATGTTCCCTGCCAGTTTTCTTTCATAATCTATTTTTCCTTTCCTAATTAAGCCCTTTGTCCTCCTCTGCTGGTCTCTGAATTTCTCCCAGTATGCTGCTTTTTCTGGCTAATTTGTACGCATCATCCTTCGCTTTGATACTATCCCTGATTTCCCTTGTTATCCACGGATGCACTACCTTCCCTGATTTATTCTTTTGCCAAACTGGGATGAACAATTTTTGTAGTTCATCCATGCAGTCTTTAAATGTCTTCCATTGCATATCCACCGTCAACCCTTTTAGAATTAATTGCCAGTCAATCTTGGCCAATTCACGTCTCATACCCTCAAAGTTACCTTTCTTTAAGCTCAGAACCATTGTTTCTGAATTAACAATGTCACTCTCCATCCTAATGAAGAACTCAACTATATTATGGTCACTCTTGCCCAAGGGGGCACGTACAACAAGACTGCTAACTAACCCTTCCTCATTACTCAATACCCAGTCTAAAATAGCCTGCTCTCTCGTTGGTTCCTCTACATGTTGATTTAGATAACTATCCCGCATACATTCCAAAAAATCCTCTTCCTCAGCACCCCTGACAAGGGGTCACAGTTTAAGGATAAGGGGGAAACCTTTTAGGACCGAGTTGAGAAAAACATTTTTCACACAGAGAGTGGTAAATCTCTGGAATTCTCTGCCACAGAAGGTAGTTGAGGCCAGTTCATTGGCTACATTTAAGAGGGAGTTAGATGTGGTCCCTTGTGGCTAAAGGGATCAGGGGGTATGGAGAGAAGGCAGGTACATGATTCTGAGTTGGATGATCAGCCATGATCATATTGAATGGCGGTGCAGGCTCAAAGGGCCGAATGGCTTACTCCTACACCTATTTTCTATGTTTCTATGTTTACTATACTAGTCAACAGCCACTGGCTGTATGCACATTTGTTGACTTTTGAATGAGTTCTACATGTACATGTGTAAGTAAAGTTGTGCAGTATATCAGATATGGGATGAAAGAAGACTTCTTTCAGCCATCTAGCATCAAAATAGTTATAGGCCTTGCCTTCTTTGTAGTCGCTAAGCAGGCAAGACTTCAGTCAAGTAGCTGGCTAGTTAGCCTCATCATAACAGGCAAGGTGATTTGACAGCTCGACAATGGACGTGGGAGACCAGCAGTTTAGTCCTTTTCATTCTCCAAGCCACCCATCTTTCAGTTCGCTCGTGGGATTGGGAAGAATTTTTTCTCCTCCATTCAAGAGTTCCTTGTATTGATCAGCATGACGACGTTTTTCCTCACCGGTAATCGGTAGCACGGGCTTCTTCATGTACGACGCAGCGTAAGCAAGAGCAGCTAGTTCGTCTTTTCATCCCGTCTTTTTCAACCGCTGTCCGCTAAAAAATGCTTCAAAGCTTCGACTTTCCATCGCAGAAAATCATCTAGTGTCATATCGTCGTAATTTGGATCAGCCATAACCAATATAAGATTCAAAGAAGACAAAAGCTCAGACGGAAAATGTACCCACATTTTTTACAGCGATGCGTTCGCTTTTTTTAATAATGAATGACCTTTGATAAATCCCATGATTCCTTGCGTTTACCGAGATACCACATTCGCTCATAGTCATTAACCATATACTTTCACCTTGCAGTTGACGTCCCAAAGTACAATGACTTGCACTTGCCCAGATTCAATTCCACCAGCCATTTCACCACCCATATCTGCACTTGGTTACATCCATTTTTTGTGTTATTTGCAAACTTAGTAATCAACACATTTACGTTTCCATCTGAGTCATTTATAAATATGTCCAATAACAGAGGACCTTGTGGGTCCCCACGGAACACAGACCAGCTAGAATCAAACTGTCGCAACACTTCCTTCTGTCTTCCATGGGTAAACCAGTGCTGAATCCGAATTGCCGAGTCGCCATGGATCCCATGCATCTTACTCTTCAGGATCAACCTATCACAAATGACTTAATCAAATGCCTTACTAAAATTGGTCAACAATATCCACTACCCACTCCTCGTCGATCACCTTTGCAGCTACTCAAAAATACTTGCTCAAGTTTGCAAGGCATGGCCAGCTGCAGGTAAAGCTATGCTGATTGCTCTACCCAGTCAATTCTCTTTAAAATACGAGTGAATACTATCCCAAAGTATCCTTTCGTAAAAGCCCCTCTGTCACTGACATGAGCATCACTAGTGTATATAATTCCCTGGATCATCTCAAGTTCTCTTATTGAAGGAATAACACTGGCTAATCTCGTGTCCTCCGGGAACTCACCTGTGGCTATAGAGGATGTAAAAATGTTAAACGCCCTGAAGTCTCCTTTCTTGCCTCTCAATAATTAACATACTTCACTCTTTTCTCCAGCAAACTATAAGCTATACTTGCTAAATGTGAAGAAAGTACCAAGAGGATTGAAAAATAGACAAAACGAACTCTTCAGCTTTCTGCAGACATTTTGTAAAAGACTGATCTGGACTTTGCAGATGTGAGCGTTTCATGCACGATCGCTGCACTACTGAACTTGGCAATCCCCCTGGTGGTTCATCAACTTTGTATCAGAGATGCCAGTAATGTGGCTCTGGGTAGCAACAAGGGCTCGAACAACACAATGGGGAAGTCCTATCCACAAGCAAGTGGAATCGCGGGTGATGGGCAGGGTTGTCAATTAATATTTATTTTCAGTTTTTACCACGGTGCAAGATAGGACTTCGGAAAGTTGATGGAAAAGACGTGAGGGCAGCCCTTATTCCAGTTGACAAGAGTTGGGTATCGTAATATGCCTTCTACATGGATTTTAGTATGGCATTTGATAAAAATCCTCCATGGCAGCTGAGCCAAAAGATTAAGATGTGCGGGACTCGTGAGAGGAATAGATCGGATAGATGTACAGAGTCTCTTCCAAGAGTGTGTGAATCGAGGACCAGAGGACATAGGTTTAAAGTGAAGGGGAAAAGATTTAATAGGAATCTGAGGGATAACTTTTTCACACAAACGGTGGTGGTTGTATGGAACGAGCTGCCAGAGGAGGTAGTTGAGGCAGGGACTATCCCAATGTTTAAGAAACAGTTAGATAGGTACTTTGATAGGACGTATGGAGGGATATGGGCCAAACATGGGCAGGTGGAACTAGTGCAGCTGGAACATGTTGGCCGGTGTGGGCAAGTTGGGCCGAGGGGTCTGTTTCCACACTGTGTGACTCTATGACTAACAGTGATTTGGTCATATGAATTCATATTTGGCTTACCGATAGAAGACAGAGTTGCTGTGGAAGGACAATATTTAATCTGGAGGTCTGTGACCAGAGGAGTCCCTCTTCCATTACAGATGAGAATCTCACTTGCTCCCCCTCACCCCATTCGTAACAAGGACAGAGTCCCCCTTGTCCTCACCTTCCACCCCATCAGCCGTCGCATACAGCATATAACCATATAACCATATAACAATTACAGCACGGAAACAGGCCATCTCGACCCTTCTAGTCCGTGCCGAACACGTATTCTCCCCTAGTCCCATATACCTGCGCTCAGACCATAACCCTCCATTCCTTTCCCGTCCATATAACTATCCAATTTATTTTTATATATATATAATCCTCCCAACATTTTCGCCACCTCCAACGGGATCCCACTACTGGCCACACCTTCCCATCTCCACCCCTTTCTGCTTTCTGCAGAGACCGTTGCTTTCCCTTTCTATCCCCTTCAACTTCCTAGTTCTCCCACTAGTCTTGCTGTCTCCGACTGCATTCTATCTGTGTCCCGCCCCCTCCCCTAACATCAGTCTGAAGAAGGGTCTCGACCCGAAACGTCACCCATTCCTTTTCTCAAGAGATGCTACCTGACCCGCTGAGTTACTACAGCATTTTGTGTCTCCCTTTGATTTAAACCAGCATCTGCAGTTCTTTCCGACACGAGTTCCGCAGACATCTGTGCTAAGACCGCTGATGTTTGTGATGGAAACAAATTACTTGGATGTAAATATAGATCGGTTGGTTAGTAAGTTGGCAGATGACACCAACAATGCTGGAGTTGCAGATTGAGGGGAGTATACTGGTTATCCGTCTGGCATCTCGCATTGAAATAGATGCAAGTTACCTTGCAGTCCTTCCTTGCTCCCTGCTGTACTTCTGCCTACGGACTTTGCTTTAATCGACTTCCAGCCTCTGACCTTCCTCACTCTCGCTTTGGATCCCGTCCCTTGCCAATCTAGTTTAAACGGTCTCTTCCCGAGTAGTACCAGCAAACCTGCCTGCCACGATTATGCTTCCCCTCCAGCTCGGGTGTAACCTTTCCGTCTTGTACAGGTTACTGTTGTCCCAGAAGAGATCCTACTTATCCAAAAATCAGCATCCTTGCCCTCTGCGCCAACTCCTCAGCACAAATTCACCTGTCCTATCTTCATTGCTTCCCCTCACAATCCTGTGGCACTGGAGCAATCCGGAGATGATTACCCTTGTGGTAGTAAGTTTAATATGAGAGGAAAAAGATTTAATAAGAACCTGGTGGGTCAAAGTTTTCATTTGGAGGCTGGTGTGTGTATAATGGAACAGGCTGCCAAAGGAAGTAGTTGCGACAGGTGGAAAAACACCATTTTAAAGAACTTGGCCATGTACATGGATTGGAAAAGCTCAGAGGGATATGGATTAAATGGGACTAGCTTGGATGGGCATCTTGGTCAGCAAGGGGGAGTTGGGCTGCAGGGCTTGTCTCCGTGCTGTGTCTCTCTGACTGTATGAAAGCCTTCGGTTGTTTGCGAACTCCACCCTAATCTTTATTGGCTGTCAACGCTGCCATTTAGACAATCAAAACAAAACGTTAAAACTAAACGTGAAGGAATGTAATTAAGAGCTATGTCCTGTTTTCAGGTGCAAGGTTAAAAACATTATAGATGAGGCTCTCTCTGGGGTCTCCTCGATATCCTGCGGCTCCGCTCTTGCTTCCCCTCCCCCCCATTCGTAACAAGGACAGAGTCCCCCTTGTTCTCACTTTCCACCCCATCAGCCATTGCGTGGAGCATATAATCCTCTGACATTTTCACCAACAACGGGATCCCACCACTGGCCACATATTCCCACCTCCACCCCTTTCTGCTTTGCGCAGAGACCGTTCTCTCCGCAACTCCTTGGTTAACTCGTCCCTTCCCACCCAAACCACCTCCTCCCCAGGTACTTTGTCCTGCAACCGCAGGAGATGCAACACCTGTCCCTTTACCTCCCCCCTCGATTCTGTCCAAGGACCCCCAACAGTCTTTTTAGGTGTACCTCTTCCAACCTCCTCTACTGTGTCTGTTGTTCCAGGTGTCAACTCCGGCAAGATCGATCGTTCCACTGAACACCTCCACTCAGTCCGCCGAAACCTATCTGTTCTCCCGGTTGGTCAGCACTTTAACTCCCCCTCACCTTTCTGTCCTGGGCCTCCTCCATTGTCAGAGTGAGGCCCAGTTCAAATTGAATGAAAAGCACCTCATATTTCACTTGGGTAGCTTGCACCCCAGCGGTATGAACATTGACTTCTCTAACTTCAAGTAGCCTTTGCTTTCTCTCTCTCTCCATCCTTGTCCTTATAATTCTCCCACCAGTCTTAGTGCCTCCGACTACATTTTATCTCTGTACCGCCCATTTGCCGAGATCAGTTTGAAGAAGACCCATACCACCGGGGGGCACCGTCAGCAATGGCAGCCTCAATGAACGATCTGTCTTTTTTTGTTATTTTTTGTGTGTTTTAAAAGTATGTGTTAATCGACTAACACGACTTTTCAGCGACTGTCTTCGACATTCAAGCTCGAGGGCACTCGCCTGAAAAACCTCGAGCTGGATCGACCGTCAGCGATGAAACCGCGAGCCGGATCGACCGTCGACACACACGCACACGCACAGAGAGACACAGAAAGACACACACAGAAAGACACACACAGAAAGACACACACAGAAAGACACACAGACACACACACACAGACACACACACACAGACACACACACACAGACACACACACACAGACACACACACCCCCCCCCAAAAAGACGGGGGACAGGGAAAGCGGGGGAGCGCTGTCAGAAATTCACCCCGCGATGAACAGGAAGGTCAATGACAGCTGGCACAGTTACGGTAAGTCCTTTAGAGAGCGTGAAGAGAAATGGGGGGAGAAGGAGTGGAGACACTTTTAAGAAGCCAGACAACTTTCAATAAAGTTTAGCGGGCTTTTAACATTCAGTCAGTTTACTTACTTTTTTTCTCAACTAGCTTTACCATCGACTACCTTTGTTTATCTTCGATTGCCTTTGATTAACTACGATTGCATTACGACCTACTACGACCTACCTTGATTAAACCTACGAGTAAAAAAAATATCGATTTTTTTCCATGGCGGCCTCTTTTTACTCGCGGGCATTTTTCAGCATGTTGAAAAAAACGCCATGACATAGCTGTGGCCTCGAGTACGCGGGGACTACTCTTGAGCATGAAGGAGAGTTACAAAGACCTAGGACCTCGTGTTGACCATGCTGCGAGTATGAGTCGAGGGAAAACTCTTCTAAACTCGCAAATTAGGTCGCTGCAGTGGGACAGGCCCTTTAATGTTCTCTGGTTTGTTTTATGTTTTATGGGGGAGGGGGTCAGAGGAAGCTTTTTTCCCCAATCTCTTACCTTGCCGGATCGCCCGGCGCGGGGGAACTGAGATCTCCCCTGATGCAGGAGCTTGATTGCCCTGACAGGGAGAGTTCGCCGCCGGGTACGAGAGTTAAGATCATCCCGTCAACAGAAGGCTCGAGGCCCCTAACCGCGGGAGAACAAAGAAGGGAAGAGATTTAACTTTTTTTCGCCTTCCATCACACTGAGGAATGTGGAGTAGTCGCTGTGGTGGATGTTTATATCAAAATGTATTTTGCATGTTTTGTTGCTTTTTATTGATATGACTGTACGGCAAATCAAATTCCTCGTATGTTGCAAAACATATTTGGCTAATAATGTATGATTAAGATTATGAGAAGGGTCTCGGCCTGAAACGTCGCCCATTTGTTCTCTCCAGAGATGCTGCTTGTCCTGCTGAGTTACTCGAACATTTTATGTCTTCTTCAGGCTAAAACACTTGATGGGAGAAGCATATCTTGCTGCAACAAGCTGATCCATGCAAATAGAATGGTATTATACAGGTTTGTGTAGTTGGAGGTGCAAAAGAACTTGAGAGGGATGGTGCAGGATTACCAAAAGGTTAATTTGCAAATTTGATCAGTAGGAAGGAAAGCTAATACGAAGGTGGCATTCATTTTGAGAGGACTTGCATATAAAAGCAGCGATGCAACGTTAGGGATTTATAAGGCACTGGTTAGACTGCATTTTTTGTATTGTGTAGTAAGGAACTGCAGGTGCTGGTTTACACCAAAGGTAGACACAGCACCTCATATTTTGCTTGGTGAGCTTCCAACCCATGAATGAACAAGAAATGAATAATAATTTCTCTGATATTAAGTGACCCTTGCATTTCCTCTTTATCCGTTCCTCCCCCCACCTAGTCATCCTACTGGCTTCACTGTCGTCCTGCTTAATTTCACTGTTCATACTTCCTTGTTATAATTTCTTCCACAGCGAACAATGGACCATTGTGGGTTCCACCATTCCTTGATCATTCTTGCTGACCTCGATTTGTTCATTTCATACCTTTCATTCTTTTGTTCTTTGTACCTCCTCATATCTCCAGATTTCCTCTCGCTTGACTCTCAACCTGAAGAAGGGTCTCGACCCAAAACGTCACCTATTATTTTTCTCCAGAGATGCTGCCTGACCCGCTGTTACTCCAGCATTTTGTGTCTATTTGCAATATTGTGAGCAGTTATGTGTGGAAGGATGTGGTAGCATTGAAGGTCCAGAAGAGGTTTATGAGAATGATGCAAGTGATGATTGAGTTAATGTATGATGAGTGTTTGACAGTTCTCGGCCTGTACTTGCGATTCAGTGGGATTAGAAGGGAACACAAAACCTACCGAATAATGAAAGGCCTGGATAGAGTGGTGTGGGGTGGATGTTTCCACCAGAGGGAGACTCTCGAACAAGGGTTCCCAACCTGGAGGTTAATTTGTTGATTCTGGATTTGTACATTTTTTCTCCATTGACTGATTGTGTTTGGTTCTGGTATACCGGTATCTGTTCATCATTAGTTGTTCATAAATAAGTGAAATAACATTGTTATGTGCTATTAAAGTTGCCAGGGGTAAATGGGATGAAAAAGGTTGGGAACCCCTGGCCTAGAACCAGTGTGCACAGACTCGGAATAAAAGGATGTACTTTTAGAAAGGAGACGTTGAGGAATTTCTTCAGTCAGAGGATGGTGAAGCTCTGGAATTCATTGCTTCAGATGGTCATGGAGGCCAAGTCATTGGGTATTTTTAAAGCTGATTCTTGATTAATAAAGGTGTTAACAGTTATGGGGAGATGGCAGGAAATTGGGGTTGAGAGGGAAACATAGATCAGTCATGATAGAATGGAGGAGCAGACTCTAATTGCCTAATTCTGCTTCTATGACATGAACTCTTTTAAAATTGCTGTTGTGATTATGTCATATTGTTGTTTATTAGCTCTATGCATTGCAATGAAGACTTGAGGAAAGTAGTACTAACTGATGAAATATTATCTTAATAATATGATCGGGGAAAAGAGGAACGAAGTGCTGCATGGAGGCAGAGGAGAAGGATTTATCAGCAGAAAGTAAAGGTCTATTTACAGCTGCTTTTCATTTAAAAAATTAAATAAAGCATTTTTATAAGAAAATGACAGATGTGGCACAGTGGCTGGTCGATCAGCTGCATCAATACCAGAGATCCAGGTTCAATCATACTCTTGGGTGCTGTCTGTGTGGAGTTTGCATGTTCTTCCTGTGATCAAATACATTTCCCCCGGTTTCTTCCAAATCCCAAAGATGCACTGGTTTGTAGGTTAATGGGCCTCTGTAAATTGCCACGAGTATGCAGCGAGTGGGATAGCATAGAACTAGTGTGATCGAGTGATTAATGGTTGGTGTGAACTTGGTTGGCCGAAGGGCCCATTTTACTGCTTAAGAAAGAACTGCAGATGCTGGAAAATCGAAGGTAGACAAAAATGCTGGAGAAACTCAGTGGTGAGGCAGCATCTATGGAGTGAAGGAAATAGGCAATGTTTCGGGTCGAGACCCTTCTTCAGACTGCCTTCTGAAGAGGGGTCTCGACCCGAAACGTTGCCTATTCCTTCGCTCCATAGATGTTGCCTCATCCGCATTTTTGTCTACGGCCCATTTTAATGCTGTATCTTTCAATCAATCAGATCTATCGTGGACCAAAACTGATATAATTTTCAGCAAAAAGAAAAAGTATGTGCCAGCGGGTTAAGTAGCATTTGTGGGGCAGCACCGATTCAGGACTTACCTGGACTTTATCTGGACTTTGCCTTGTCTGAACTTCTGGACGCCCGCAGCTGCGGAGGGTGGAGATCCCGACCACGGGGGAAATGGAGGAAAATGGCCAAATTTTGTGCCTTCCACCACAGTGATAAATGCTGTGGTGGATGTTTGTGTTAAAATGTTTTATAGTGTTTTTGTGTGTTCTTTTTCATTGTACCGCTGCTGGCAAATTCATTTCACTTGCACTTTATGGGCAAGTGACGTATAAAACTGATATTGATAATGATATTGATTGGTGGCAGAACATTGGTCAGCGTTTCACATTGAGGTCCAGCATCGGGACCGAGAATGTAGAGGGGTGAAAGCCAGTCCAGAGTGTGTGAGAGGTGTGAGAAGGGCTGTTAGATTACCAGTGGAACAAGGTGAGGTGGGCGTATAATTTTCACCATCGTTGAACTATGAGTTTTCTTTTGCTTTAGTCAACCTTTTTAATCAGCCTGAATGAAACAATTTAATCATTGTAGTTATTTTCCTGGCAGTTATTATGCTTGATTTATTCCTGCCCTTTCACTCACTATGACCTGAATTTCCCGATGTCTCTGCCTCACTTATCTCCTCTTTAATCCTGCATTTATTCCCTCATTAATCTTTTCCATGTTGGGTGTAATCCTACTGTACTCAAATAATAAAATTAACTATTCTAGTTTTGAAAACAACAGTCAATTTGGGAATATGTTTCAGGTGAGATTTTAAACTTGGCTAGTCTTCTTGGTAAAATAGGCATTAAAAATCATGATGCCATTCCAAAAGAAAAAAGATTTTTCCAAATGTCTGTACTATCATCCTCTCCTCAAATATTCCAATATAAAAATCAATAAATTCATTGTATTTCTGTTTAGTTGAGTTTAGAGATACAGTGTGAAACAGTCCCTTTGCCCCACCGAGTCCACACCGACCAGCAATCCTCGCACTAACACTATCCTTCACACACGAGGGACAATTTTTACATTCATGCCAACCTAATTAACCTACAAATCTGCACGTCTTTGGAGTGTGGGAGGAAACTGAAGATATCGGAGAAAACCCACACCATCACGGGGAGAACGTAAAACTCCGTACAGTCAGCACCCATAGTCGGGATCGAACCCTGGTTGCTGGCGCTATAAGGTAGCAACTCCACCAACGACCGTGCCGCCCCTAACTGTTAGTTATACTTAATGTGCTTATTAGTTACTGGTTCGCCAATTTCGGGGTGAATACATCAGTAACCTGCGTATTGGATTTTAGTGGTTTTACACATAGCAAACTTATAGAATATTAAATATTACCAAAATCTTCGCCTTACTGTTTGTTGTTGCATAGTTCACATTGCAGGGTTGGAGATGAGTAACAATTCCATAGTTCAAGAATTGGAGATGTAATCTGCAACAAAAAAAATGCAACTATCAAAAGATTGAGTGATGTTCAAAGAGAAGAAATCATGCTCAGCAGGTCCTTGGAATAAAAGTCCGAGAATACGCCAAAGAATTTCTAAATACTAATTTGACAGCAAAGGCAATAGCGGGAACCAAATTATAAAAAGCATTGTCTTAAGATGCGTATTTTGGGAAAATTAAAATTCAGGTGGAGGTGTCCAGAAATTAAAGAATTAGTCAAGACAGGACTTAATCTGCAGAGGTTCGAGATGCATCCTGGTTTGAAGCGATCGGCTTTCAAATCCTCACTGTAGATGTAGCTACCAAAAATGGACAGGAACATAAAAGAATGCTGCAGTTTGTCTGACATGGATTACGGATTTGCATGACATTTTTTCATGGAAGTCACTTGCTCTACAGATTTGAGACTGCTCATAGACTTTGTGATGCTATCTCCAAAAATGAGAAGTTTAAGTTCCAGCAAACGCAGCACTTTCACTCAGGGCCGGCCTTAGGGGGTGCGGGGCCCAATTGGAAACTATTTTGGTGAGCCCCAGGTTCCCAGCCAAGGTCTGTAGAATCATAGAAATAGAAATAAAGTCTATTATAAACTTTATATCTCTATGGTAGAATGGAAAGTAATCAAAATATGCGCTTAAAAAGTTAATGGACCAAACAGATCTAAGCGACAATTTAATATAAAAATTGCACACATGTAAGCCTACAATCAACAAACAAAATGTGTAGATCACCTCTGAAAAATACATAGTTATGTCCCTGACCCACTTAGGAAACCTGAACGGAAACCTCTGGAGACTTTGTGCCCCACGCAAGGTTTCCGTGCAGTTCCCGGAGGTTCCAGGAGGTTTTTGTCAGTCTCCCTACCTGCTTCCACAACCTGCAACCTCTGGAAACCACCTGCAACCTCTGGAAACCACCTGCAACCTCCGGGAACCGCACGGAAACCTTGGGTGGGGCGCAAAGTCTCCAGAGGTTTCCATTCAGGTTTCCGAATGGGACAGGGGCATAATTGTTTTCGTGACTGTGAAATGAAGAGAAAGTAATTTAATTAACTAGATCCTGGAAAACCAATAACTATTTGCGAAAAACCAGTCCAGGCATTAAATTTTGGGCTTCAGCCCCATCCTACCCTTTGGGCTTCTATCCCATCCAAACTTAGTTTTGCGTGCGTGCGTGTCTTTGTTGCCTGTGCGTTGTGTGTGTGTTTATGTGTTAGTTGTCTGTGCATTCATTGTGTGTGTCTGTGTTAGTTGTCTCTGTGTGTTAGTTGTCTGTGTGTTAGTTGTCTGTGTGTGTGTGTGTTAGTTGGCTGTGTGTTGTGTGTGTGTGTGTTGTCTGTGCGTTGTGTGTGTGTGGGAGAGAAGGGAGGGAGGGAGAGAAGGGAGTGAGGGAAGTAGAGAAAGAAGGGAGGGAAGGAGAGAAGGGAAAAGAGAGGAAGGAGGGAGGGAAGGAGAGAAGGGAGGGAGGGAAGAAGGGGGGGGGGGAGGGAAGGGAAGGAGAGAAGGGAGGGAGAGGCCCGGCAGCAGGAGCGGATGCCGGGGTCCGGGCGGACGGGTGTGAGCTGAGGCCGAGGTTTGTAAACGTTGCTCCAACCCCCGGCCCTCCCTGTATTGTTCACTGCATCTCCCCGGGGAGAGAAAGGGGTGGAGCCGGGGCTGTGTGTGTGAAGCACGGCGACTGGAGGGGCGGGAGCGCTGCCCCGGGACCGTGAGGGAACGACTCACCTCCCCATCACACCCCCCTCCCCGTCTACCCCTTTCTTCCCCCTCCACCCCTCTACTCTCTCTCCACCCCTCTCTCCCTCCTCCACCCGGGGTAGATCTACCCAGAGCCGAGAGTAGATTACTCTAGCGCGGGGCCCCCTTAGGCCCAAGGCCCAATTGGGAGCAATTGGTCCAATTGGCTTCAGGCCGGCCCTGCTTTCACTACTACCTTAAACTTGAGAGGATTTTTTTCAGTCAACAGCTCATACTTGGATGGTATGTCAGAAGATTAGAGAGTTGCATTCTTAACCTATGCAACAAAAGAAACAGAACTAACCATCTTATTTTACAAGAAGTCTATCATCTTGCCTATGCTTTTATTCATGCCATTGCCCACCTGTTCCTTAGGTTGGCATCTTTTTTTTCACCCGAGCTGCGATTTGAAGAAATAAAACCTGTGTTTGAAATTACTAACAATGGTTTGTACTTTGAATAAGATGCAAGTTTAGGTTACACATGCATTTGATTTAACTCAACACTGAAGTAAACCTTTCCAGCTACGAAGTGGAATTAGTATAACAATGACCCCAAAGATCTGGCCAAAGTTTTCAGCTTTTCCAACATTTGAACTGCAATTTGAAACTAAGTTCTGGTTTTAAATGAAATATGTCATTTTAAATGAAATGTGTCATCACTTGATTTACAGCAGGAGATTGCTTGATGTTGGGAAAGCGTAAAACTTTGGCCAGACCTTTGGGTTGAGGTTATATTTTGTCAGCCACGTGTAACTAAATCTTGAGGCAAATAGCCATAAATTAACTATAGAAAAAAATTAAGTGGTTCCATTTATTATTCTGCTGTTGTATAATGCTTTGAAATATTCATAATTTTATTTGTGGGGGCATTATTCCTTGTAGTGGATCCTGCACCTAAATAATAAGGATGGTCCTGTCAGTGTTAGCTTATGTGTGGCCAACTTTGCTTTTTTTATATCCCCATCACTTCTTGAACATTTGAACTCTTCACGGGGTGCATTGGCTGAAAACCAAGCGATTGACATTCCCCTTGATCTTGCAGTGAATAACCATCTGAAAAATCTGCAATTTTAGGCTCTGTTGAATTTGACTGGAAAGGAAAGGTTTCAAGGGATAAAGGTAAGCCAAAGGTGAAATTCGCTGGACCATTTAAAAGCTACCTATCAATGCAAGTTCTTCCTAAATGGGCATTCAATGATATTACATCCATGTGCAAGTGTGTGTGGTGGTGGCTTAGTTGTTTGGCATGGGCAATAAATGGTGGCCTTGGCAGCGAGATCAAGAATAAAAAAAGTGAATGAATCAAGAGAAAGCGTAATATTTCTGGGAATAGTTTTGAGGTTACTTTGTGGTTTTGCTCTGATGACTGGCAAAGGCAAGAACAATGTTATTGGATTGTTTCAAAATTACCACAATACCCAGTACTGCATTTGTTTCATCATTCAATCAAATTCCTGCTGTTAATGTTCTTGTGGTTGTTTAACTGGCATAGGCGAGTTTGTTCTCCGTTTAGTCTGAAATAATTTCTATAAATCGTTGTCGCCAATCATTATGTCAATTTTGCCGTAAAGGTTCCCTTCAATACATGCTAAAGTGTGGTGCAATAATTCAATATTAATTAAATTAAATGTCTGAGTTGTTCAGGCCTGGCATTATCAGATCCAACTTATTGATATGTCACTTTCTATTTTCTCCCTCTTTTTTAGTTTGTGGAGTGCTCGAACATGTTTTTCATTTTGGCCTTGGGTAATCAGCATCTGGACTTCTTAGTTGTGAAATGAATGCATGTGCTGAAGGTCGGATTCTTGTCCTTGTGTATGGAGCAATCTGGAATATCCAAAGTAAATGCTATTAGTGTACATTGGAGCCTGGGATGAACTGGAGTTTGAAACGGGCTGGTGTTGATTAAATAGGAGCTGGAATTGAAGTTGGAAGCTCATATTCCTCCTTAGGAGAATGGAAGCAGATGAATCGTTTTTTTTCTTGCATTGGCTCAACATGCCTGAAATTGGATTTCCACTTAAGAAATATTGTTTATTGACTGGGTGGAGTGGAAGCAAAACAGGCCAAAGCCAAAGTTAACATCTGAGCATGTTTCAGTGTAATTGCTCTTTTGAGCTGCTAAGAATTTATTTCTCTTCAAAAGTCAACTCAAAAACACGACCTGGTCTCACTTAGGGCAGCCATAGATATCATTAAGCCAAAAGTCAGTTTGTTACTATTAGATGCAGAAAAACGTGAATGAAATGTAAATCAAGATGAGAGGGGAGAGTGGGGTGATTGAAGGAATGCAGGAAGTGGAAAAGGTCAAAATGATTAAATAGAGATCTCTTGGAATAGAAAGATAGACACAATATTTTGTGTCTATTTTTGGTATAAACCAGCATCTGCAGTTCCTTTTTACTTTAACTCTTGGAATAGAGTTTGAAATAGAGTAGGAGAGTGAACAAGTAAATGGTGGCATTAAATGATTATCTTAAGAATATATTTTGCTAATATTGTCCTGTAAATGAGAATGTTAATATATTCACCACGGCTGCATACCAGCACTGCTAAAAAGTACTGTTGAAGTGATTTGGAGGGACAGGATTTATTTGCATTTAGAAAGACAAAGATTGAGGTTTTAGAATGGATGACAGAGGAATCACAAGGGCAGTGCAGTCGATGTTGTTTGCATGGAATTGGTAACTGTGATGTCGGAGGCCCAAGAGTTTTTAATTTGTTCATTGGATGTTGGCTTTTACTGTCCATCCCTTGTTACATCTGTACACAAGTCTAATTGGCAATGAGCTCATCTGGGTATGAAAGACAAAGTACATGGGCTATGTTTTTCCATATTTTCTTCTGGCGCAGAAGATTTAGCCAATTGAAGAGTAATCCAGCTTCCTCACTAATTTCACGGAACCTATTCTCCCTATACTTCTATCACTATTAACCAGATACTAGCACTCATGTCAACACTTTGTTTATTTACTATTCAAAATTGAATGACCAAACTGCACCTATTGGGGTATGGAAGGAAACAAGAGGCACCTGGAAGAAACCATAGGGAGAATGTGAAATCTCTACAGACAGCACTATTTTATTTTGTTTGGAGATATAGCACGGAAACAGACCCTTTGGGCCGCCGAGTCTGTGCTGACTAGCGATCCCCACACACAAACACCATCATACACACACTGGGGACAATTTACAATTTTACAAAGCCAATTAAGCAACATACCTGTATGTCTTTGGAGTGTGGGAGGAAATCAGAGCACCTGGAGAAAACCCACACAGGTCACGGAGAATGTACAAATTCCGTAAGGACAGCACCCGTAGTCAGGATCGAACCAATGTCTCTGGTGCTGTAAGGCAGCAACTCAATTGCTGTGCCACCGTGCCGCTCACTCAGGATCATGATTGAACCAGATCTGTGGAGCTGTGAAGCAGTATTCAATTAACTGTGCTCCAATGCAGCCCAGATGAGTATCCGGTTGTATGATTGCTTCTCCTGACTTTTTAATTTAATAATTATTTTAATTTTTAATGGCTTTCATTTTCATGTCTCTGAGATGCAGTACACTGACCACTCATTCAATTACTTGAATGAAACGACAGCAAAGGCATTGACCACAACAGGGTAACATTTCAGGTGCAATTTGAGTGAACATCTCAGATCCAAAATGAGGTCTGCAACTTAAAGGGGTCAACTACAATGCTGGGAAAGAATGATCTAAAGTGGACTGGGTAAGTAAACTAAGTGTCGGGTCAATAGATGAGTGGCATATATTTCATAATAGTTCATAACGTGCAGCAAAAATTCATCCCAACTAGATTAAAAAACCATCCATGGTTAACACAGGAGATCAAGGACATACATGTGATCAGATCTTGTCAGAAATCAACTGATTGGGAACTTTCCAAGAACCAGCAGAAAAAGAATAAAATGCTCAAAAGAAAAGGAAAATTATGTTGAGAGAAAATTTGCGTGCAAAAACAAAACTAGCAGTAAAAGTTTCCATGGTTGTACAAAAAGGGTGGCCAAGGTAAGCATGAAGCTGTGGAATTAATATGAATCAAGGTAATGGCAGATATTAAACCTTTTTCGCATCAATCTTCGCAGGGAAAGACATTGCTAATATCCTGATGGTAACAGATAGGCCAGTTTCAAGTAGCATGAAATAACTTGTAAAATCCCAATAACAAGGGGAATGGTTTCAGGGAAAACACACAATTAAAGCTATACAAGTCACCTGGACCTGATTGCTCTATACCCAAGGGGTGTAAAGGAATTGACAGCAGCGACAATTGGAAGATCTTTTTTCCTCCCACAATTCAATAAATTCTGGGAGGATACGAGTGGACTGGAAACTGTATACGTGAAGTGTAGGAAAGAATTGCAGATGCTGGTTTAAACCAAAGATAAACACAAAATGCTGGAGTAACTCAGCGGGACAGACAGCATCTCTGGAGAGAAGGAATAGACAATAGGTGCAGGAGTAGGCCATTCGGCCCTTCGAGCCAGCACCACCATTCAACGTGCCAGTTGGCACAGTGAAATGTGATCACCATACAATAAAATAAAGAACACAACACACGATAGAGTTCAACATAAAACATCCCCACACAGCAGCATCAAAAGTTTCCCACTGTCAGGGAAGGCGCCAAAGTCAGTCGTCTTCCTCTGATGTTCACCTGCGGTCGGGGCCTCCGGATCCCTCCGCAGTCGTCGCTACGGGCAGCCCGCTGCTCGCCGGGATATTGGCTCTCCGACGTCGGAACGGGAGGCCAACCTCAGTGGCTTGGACCTCCAAAACGGCCGCTTCCCACTGGAGTACGCAGCTCCCGACGTCCCCAGGCCGCGCCAAGCGGAGATTCACGCTGGCGGCCCTTGGTAAAGGGCCCCAGGGACTCAGCGATGTCGGTCAGCGCCGCCCGCGCTGGGTGCTCCGTGAACCACAGCCCCGCTATGTTGGAGCAGCGGCCCAACACTCCGGAGCTTCAAACAGCGATTCAGGAAGGTATCGCCTGCTCCACGGTGAATCCAGCGCCGCGCCAAAGCTCTGGTCCGGTATCCGATCTCCGGTAGGAAAGGCCGCTCTGACCCAGTGGTAGGCCGCGAAGGGGGGGGGGGGGGGGGGGGGGGCGGGGACACGACTTGGAATAATAGTCGCATCCTCGCCAGGAAGCGACTGGGACACGGTTTCCCCCTTGCCCCTCCCCCACATAGAAAAACTAAACAATCCCCAAAACAAAACTGTTTAGACAAACTAAAATTAAAAAAGAGGGGGGAAAAACGGACAGACTGTAGACAGAGGCGCATTCAATGCAATGCATCTGCCCACTCACCCAACCAGTTCAAGTCACCCTGCATTCTCATAGCATCCTCCTCACAGTTCACACTGCCACCCAGCTTTGTGTCATCTGCAAATTTGCTAATGTTACTTTGAATCCCTTCATCCAAATCATTGATGTATATTGTAAATAGCTGCAGTCACAGTACCCCACTAGTCACTGCCTGCCATTCTGAAAGGGACCCGTTAATCCCTACTCTGTTTCCTGTCTGCCTGCCAATTTTCTATCCATGTCAGCACTCTACCCCAAATACCATGTGCCCTAATTTTGCCCACTAATCTCCTATGTGGGACCTTATCAAATGCTTTCTGGAAGTCCAGATACACTACATCCACTGGCTTTCCCTTGTCCATTTTCCTAGTTACATCCTCAAAAAATTCCAGGAGATTAGTCAAGCATGATTTCCCCTTCGCAAATCCAAGCTGACTTGATTTCCCCTTCGCAAATCCATCCTGTTACTCCTATCCAAATGTGCTGCTATTTCATCTTTTATGATTGACCCCAGCATCTTCCTCATCATCAATGTCAGGCTAACTGGTCTATAATTTCCTGTTTTCTCTCTCCCGCCTTTCTTAAAAAGTGGGATAACATTAGCTACCCTCCAATCCACAGGAACTGATCCTGAATCTATAGAACATTGGAAAATGAACACCAATGCATCCATAATTTCTAGAGCCACTTCCTTAAGTACCCTGGGATGCAGACCATCAGGCCTTGGGGATTTATCAGTCTTCAGTCCCACGAGTCTACCTAACACCATTTTCTGCCTAATGTGGATTTCCTTCAGTTCCTCCGACACCCCAGATCCTCTGGCCACTACTATATCAGGAAGATTGTTTGTGTCCTCCTTAGTGAAGACTGATCCAAAGTATCTGTTCAACTCATCTGCCATTTCCTGGTTCCCCATAATAAATTCACCTTTTTCAGTCTTCAAGCGTACATCTTTGGTCTTAACTAATTTTTTCCTCTTCACATACCTAAAGAAGCTTTTACTGTCCTCCTTTATATTCTTGGCTAGCTTACCTTCGTACCTCATCTTTTCTCACCGTGTTGCCTTTTTAATTATCTTCTGTGCTCTTTAAACATTACCCAATCCTCTTGCTTCCCACTCATCTTTGCTGTGTTGTACTTCTCTTTTATTTTTATACTGTCCCTGATTTCCCTTGGCAGCCATGGTTGCCTCTTACTCCCCTTGGAATCTTTCTTTCTCTTTGGAATGAACTGATCCTGCACCTTCTGTATTATTCCCAGAAATACCAGCCACTGTCATCCCTGCTAGGGTATCTTTCCAGTCAACTTTGGCCAGTTCTTCCCTCATGGCTCCATAGTCTCCTTTGTTCAACTGTAATACTGACACCTCCGATTTACCCTTCTCCCTCTCAAATTGTAGATTAAAATGTATCATATTATGGTCACTACCTCCAATGGCTCCTTTACCTCGAGTTCCCTTTATCAAATCTGGTTCATTATACAACACTAAATCCAGAATTGCCTTCTCCCTGGTAGGCTCCATGGGTGACGTTTCAGGTCGAGACCCTTCTTCAGACTGGTTAGGGCTAAAGGAAACGAGAAATATAGACGGTGATGTGGAGAGATAAAGAACAATGAATGAAAGTTATGCAAAAAAGTAATAATGATGTTAAAGGAAACAGGCCATTCATAGCTGGTTGTAGGATGAAAATGAGAAGTTAGTGCGACTTGGGTTGGGGAGGGATGGAGAGAGAGAGAATGCCATGGCTACCTGAAGTGAGAGTAATCAATATTCATACCACTGGGCTGTAAGCTGCCCAAGCAAAATATAAGATGCTGTTCCTCCAATTTGCATTTAGCCTCACTCTGACAATGGAGGAGACCGAGGACAGAAAGGGAAGGTGGAATGGGAAGGAGAATTAAAGTGTCAAGCAGCCGGAAGATTAGGTAGGTTCAGGTGGGCTGAGTGAAGGTGTTCCGCGAAACGATCGCCCAGTCTCTCTATCCCACCCAAGTTGCACTAGCTTCTCATTTTCTCCAAACAAACAGCTAACAATGGCCTGTTTCCTTTATCATCATTACTTTTTTGCATATCTTTCATTCATTGTTCTTTATCTTTCCACATCACCATCTATATCTCTCGTTTTCCTTATCCCTTACCAGTCTGAGGATGGGTCTTGTCCCGAAACGTCACCCATTCCAGAGATGCTGTCTGTCCTGCTGAGTTACTCCAGCTTTTTGTGTCTTATCAACGATATATGTGATTCTTGTTCAAGAAAGGAGAAAGGTAGAAGGCAGGTAACTACAGGACAGTTAGTTTAACAACTTATGTTGGTAAGATAGAGTTAGGCAGTGCATTCAGAAAGTATTCAGATCGCTTCACTTTTTCAACATTTTGTAACATTACAGCCCTATTCTTAAATGGATTACATTCATTTTTATGGTCAATCGCCACACAATACTCCATAATAAAAAAGCTAAAGAAATGTTTAGAAATGTTTGCAAAGTAATTAAAAAGAAATAAGTGAAATATCACATTTCGTAAATGTTCAGACCCTTTACTCAGTACTTTGTTAAGGCACCTTTGGCAGCGATTACAGCCTCAAGTCTTCTTGGGTATGACGCCACAAGCTTGGCACACCTGTATTTGGATAATTTCACCCATTCTTCTCTGCAGATCCTTTCAAGCTCTGCCAGGTTGGATGGGGAGCGTCATGCACAGCTATTTTCAGGTCCCTCCAGAGATGTTCGATCGGGTTCAAGTCCGGGCTCTGGCTGGGCCACTCAAGGACATTCACAGACTTGTCATGAAGCCACTCCTGCGTTGTCTTGGCTGTGTGCTTAGGGCAATTGTCCTGTTGGAAGGTGAATCTCTGCCCCAGTCTAAGGTACAGAACGCTCTGGAGCAGTTTTTCGTCAGGATCTCTCTGTACTTTGCTCCGTTCATCTTTCCCTCGATCCTGACTAGTCTCCCAGCTCCTGCCGCTGAAAAACATCCCTACAGCATGATGCTGCCACCACCATGCTTCACCGTAGATATGGTATTGGCCAGGTGATGAGCGGTGCCTGGTTTCCTCCAGACGTGACGATTGGCATTCAGGCCAAAGAGTTCCATCTTAGTTTCATCAGAGCAGAGTATCGTGTTTCTCATGGTCTGACAGTACTTTTAGGTGCCTTTTGGCAAACTCCAAGTGGGCTGTCATGTGCCTTTTACTGAGTAGTGGCTTCCGTCTGGCCACTCTACCAAAAGGCTTGATTGGTGGAGTGGATAGTTGTCCCTCTGGAAGGTTCTCCCATCTCCACAGAGGAAAACTGGAGCTCTGTCAGAGTGACCATCGGGTTCTTGGTCACCTCCCTGACCAAGGCCCTTCTCCCCTGATTGCTCAGTTTGGCCGGGCGGCCAGTTGTATGAAGAGTCCTTGTGGTTCCAAAGTTCTTCCATTTAAGAATGATGGAAGCCATTGTGCTCTTCAGAACCTGCAATGCTACAGAAATTGTTTTATACCCTTCCCCAGATCTGTGTCTCGACACAATCCTGTCTCGGAGGTCTATGGACAATTCCTTCGTCTTCATGGCTTGGTTTTTGCTCTGACATGCACGGTCAACTGTGGGACCTTATATAGACAGGTGTGTGCCTTTCCAAATCATGTCCAATCAATTTAATTTACCACGGGTGGATGCTAATCAAGTTGTAGAAACATCTCAAGGATATTCAACGGAAACAGGATGAACCTAAGTTCAATTTTTAGTGTCATAGCAAAGGGTCTGAATACTTATGTAAATGTGATATTTCAGTTATTTCTTTTTAATTGCTTTGCAAAAAACACCTGTTTCCGCTTCTAATTCTGGAGTATTGTGTGTGGATCAATGATAAAAATTTTTTAATCCATTTTAAAATAAGGCTGCATTGTAACAGAATGAGGAAAAAGTGAAGGGGAGAATGATGTGGATCACATTCAGGTAGCAGCAATTAGTTTAACATATTCAGTATGGACATTGTGGGCTGTAGGGCATGGTGATGTGTTGTACTGTTCTGTGCTCTGATTGTAAAGGGTCTTGGTGGAGGAGCAAAGAGGTCTAACTGCAATTGTACAGGGCCCTGGTGAGACCACACCGGGGGTATTGTATGCAGTTTTGGTCTCCTAAATTGAGGAAGGGCAATTTTGCTATTGAGGGAGTGCAGCGTAGGTTTACCAGGTTAATTCATGGGATGGTGGGACTGACATATGATGAAAGAATGGATTGACTGGGCTTGTATTCACTGGAATTTAGAGGGATGAGAGGATATCTTATAGAAACATATAAAATTCTTAAGGGATTGGACAAACTAGATGCAAGAAAAATGTTCCCGATTTTGGGGGAGTCCAGAGCCAGGGGTCACAATTTAAGAATAAGGGGTCGGCCATTCAGGACTGAGAAGATGAAAACAAAATATCAAGAAGGCCAATTTACTGGATGTTTTCAAGATTGTGTTAGAAATAGCTATTAAGGCTAACGGGTTCAAGGGATATGGGGTAATGGTACTGATTCTATATGATTAGCTGGCTCGAAGGGCCGAATGGCCTACTCCTGCTCTTACTTTCTATGGGGGTTTTGTGCACTTGAGGCTAAAGTGGGAACCTGGAAGAAGAATGCAGACTGGAAAATGGGGCCAGGAAGCCGTTTTTCTTGTCTTTTTCCCCCATTTACCATTTTCTCATCATTGCTTGCACTAGCTATGCTAGATAGCTAGAATGCCTGAAGAAGAGTCCCAACTCAAAATGTCACCTATCCGTGTTTTCCATCCATCTCCACCAAGAGATGCTGCCTGACCCGCTGAGTTATTTTTTCAGATTTCCTGAATGATTGAGAAATCCACCTTTTAAATACTAAATCCAATCAAGATTGTCGATATTTTCTGGTCTGACTTCAGCTGGCCTGATAGGGACAGAGTTTTCTGCATGTTTGAGTCCAACTGGAATCATCGGTAGTGCGTGGAATGTAGCAAATAGTGTTGTCATAAGCAATAAATTGTGAGCAGTGGAGTTAATTGTAACATTGAACTTTTGATGCTGGGTGATGCAGTTCACTGGAAAAGGTTATAGTCCAAAAAAATCTCCATGGGTTTTAGGACTCGAATATATTGGGGAGTTAAAATGGTAAATTAAAAGCAACTAGACTTAAGATATCTTCAACTTTATGTATCAAAGCTTTAGTAGCAAGAATCAGTGTTATGGAACATTTGAAGCTTGTGTGCTTTTGATTTAAACTGAAACTGAATAAAGATGACCTGAGCTGTAATTGTCATTATGTGCACTAGATGGTGGTAGTAATAAAGAAGACTGCGAGGAAATCTGGAAATCTGACGCACAGATTTTTTCCTATTTTCTATTTTTGAGAAATGAAATAAATATAATGCCAAGGTGCCATATTTGACCATGAATAGGATTTGCCCATTGAATTGAAATAAGTTCTTATGATTGTTAATAATAAGAGGGTACATGCTGAATTATTGTCACAAATTTAATACATAGTCATAAAGCCATTGAGCACGGAAACAGATCCTACGGCCCGACTTGAATATGCTGACCAAGATGCCCTATTTAATCTTGTTCCATTTGAGTGTGTTTGGCCACATCTCTCTAAACCTTTCGTATCGACGTATCTGTCCAAATATCGTTTAAATTTTATTGTGCCTACCTCAACTACTTCCTCTGGCATCTTATTTCATAATACCACCCTCTCTGTTATGGGCAGTCAGAATCTGGAGTGCAAGCCCAAATTGTGAAGCTTGTTGTTACTTCAAAGCAGCTTCTGCTGTCGGACTCTGGAACAGATCCTCAGTCTATCATTCCACCTTGTTGCGGCCTTAAACCGTATCTGTATTTTCTCTCTTGCTGTAACGCTATATTCTACATTCTGTTTATTTTCTTTTTTGCACGACCTAATGTACTCATCTATAGTATGATTTATCTGGCCTGCTGGCAAAACAAAGTTTTTCACTACCTCGATACACTGTTGTAACAAGGTGTAGTTTTCATGCCTCAACAATTTGGAAATCTACTTTAATGAACTTTAGTTTAGTTTGGAGATACAGCATGGAAACCGGCCCTTCGGTCCACTGAGTCCACATCGACCAGGGACCCCCGCACATTAATACTAGCAGTGTGTGTCAGCAGTGTGAAGTTCCTAGGACTCCACCTGGCGGATGACCTGACCTCTACGACCAACACCACATCAGTGGTCAAAAGAGCTCAGCAGCGGCTCCACCCTCACCGGAGACTAAGGAAAGCAGGTCTCCCTACTGCTCATCTAAGAACCTTCTACAGGGGCACAATCGAAAGCATAATGACCTACGGCATCACTTCCTGGTTCGGGAGCTGCAAGGCTTACGAACAATATCAACTCAGCAGGATAGTGAAGATCGCCAGCAGGATCATTGGTGCCCCACTCCCTTTCCTGTTGGAGATCTATCAGAAGCGGAGCATCAGTAGAGCCATCTCCATCATCCAGGACCCCTACCACCCATCACACACATCTTCTCTATTCTGCCATCTGGGAAGAGGTACAGGAGCATCAGCTGCAAAACCAGCAGGATGCTACACAGCTTCTTCCCACAGGCAATACGACTGATTAACGGACTTTGTCCCCTCCTCAAATATCGTTCACCAACACATTCAACCTCGTCCATACTTTGACAGTTAGGCACCTGTCAAAGTAAAGCCACTGTCGGTCGGAATGTCTGTTTTTATTCTATTGTAAATTTTAGGCCTACTTTCTGTTTTTAGACATGGTAATTTTAATTTGTTTTTAAAGCTCTATGTATTTATCCTTTTTTATTAACTACACTGAATGGAAACTGATCGAGAAACATTTCTTCGTTTCCTCTGTGTATGCGAGTACTCAGTGAAAATGATATTAAAGAAATACTGAATACTGAATATTATCCTACATACACTGGGGATAATTTACACATTCACTACATACCTGTACGTCTTTGAAGTGTGGGAGGAAACCGAAGATCTCGGAGAAACCCACGCAGTCACGGGGAGAACGTACAAAGTCCGTACAGACAGCACCCGTTGTCGGGATCAAAACCGGGTCTCCGGTGCTGTAAGGCAGCAGCTCTACCGCTTCGCCACTGGGTGAAGAAGCTGAGAGTATTGTCCACTAATTTACTCTTGTTTGCAAAGTAAGTGGGTTTACGAGGAGGGTCCAAAGAAACGACAAAAGGATATCGATGGCAAAGGTTTCTGGACTGAAAGTTGACAAATTGAATAATTTGCTGGAAAGTAGGAGGTCATCTCGAAGGAAGATTGAAAAGTAAATCATTATTTAAGTAGTGAGACTACAAAAGGTTACAGTGCAAAGGAAGCGGGGCAGAATATCCTGGTGCATGAAATGCAGGTTTGGCATCCAGGTGCAACGTGCAATTACCACGGCTCATGAAATGTTGGTCGTTGCTGCAATGGGCATGAAATGTAAGAGGAGAAAATCTTTGATATAATTTTAAATAAAGGCATGCAAGCACAATGTATTATCGTTCTGGTAAAATATTATATAAAAATTGTTAGAGCCATTATTGGGTTAAATATATTTAGTTTATTTCCCTGGTTATAAATAGATTGTAACATATATGAAAGTGCAAGCCTTTATGTCCAAGAGTGGTGAAACAACTCCTGGCGCATATTTAAGAAGCGATGTGCTTTCATTT
The DNA here is from genome assembly GCF_010909765.2 of Amblyraja radiata. Taxonomy (NCBI): domain Eukaryota; kingdom Metazoa; phylum Chordata; class Chondrichthyes; order Rajiformes; family Rajidae; genus Amblyraja; species Amblyraja radiata. The sequence goes on along the minus strand of NC_045957.1, from coordinate 135,229,145 downwards.
CTTTTCATTCCATGCTATCTAAAAGCTTCAAACACCACTATCATATCTTCTGGTAAATCCCCCAAATCTCTACATCATTCCAACAGAAGTACATGCAATACTCCAAATGTGACAAAATCAAACTCTTGCAGAGCTGCATGATGACTTCCTAATTCTTACACTCAATTCCCCGACCAGTGAGGCATGTCAGTGAGGCAATTCCCCGACCAGTGAGGCACTTTCTGAATCTAATTCTCGGGATGGCGGGACTGACATATGATGAAAGAATGGATCGAATGGGCTTATATTCACTGGGATTTAGAAGGATCAGAGGGGAAACATATAAAATTTTTAAAGAATTGGACAGGCTAGATGTACAAAAATATTTCCTGATGTTGGGGGAGTCCAGAACCAGGTGTCACAGTTTAAGAATAAGGGGTAGGCCATTTAGGACTGAGATGTGGAAAAACTTTTTTACCCAGTGTTGTGAATCTGCAGAATTCCCTGCCATAAACGGCAGTGGAGGCCAATTCACTGGATGTATTCAAGAAATAGTTCTAAGGGCTAATGGAATCAAGAGATATGGGGAGAAAACAGGAATGGTGTACTGATTTTAGTTATGTTTAATACAGTTTGATTTTGTCACATTTGGAGTATTGCATATCACATTTGGAGTATTATGTCACATTCAATTATGTCACATTTGGAGTATTACAGGAAAGATGTAGAGATTTGGGGGATTTGCCAGATGATATGATAGTGGTGTTGAGGCACTGCTTATGCAGATGCGGCTTGCCTGCAGTCTGTCTGTCTTTCTTCCTTCTTTGTCTTATTGTTAATGTTATAGTCTATTTTCAATTGTGTATTATAGGTGTGGGGGGGGGGGGGGGGCGGTGAGGGAATCTTTTTTAAAATCTCTTTATTCAACGGAGATGCGACTTTTTCCCATGTTGTATCTCCGTTCGCACTGCGGCCCAACATCGAGGAGCTGGCGACCTCCAATTGGAATCGACCTTGAGGGCTCTGGTCGCAGATCCTGTGGGCGGAGCTGGCTGATTTTCGGAGGCTGTGGTAAAGCTGTGATTGTTGCTGTGACTCGACTTTCTGAGGCTTCGGCCACAGGCCCTGTAGTCTCTAACATCGGGAGCTCACAGGTCCGTGGTTGGCGACCGATTTTTCGGGAGCTCCAGCAACAGCAGCTTCGTCTGCCCCGAATCGCAAGGCTTGAATAGGCCCATTCGCAGAACCTTTCATTGCCTGGCGGAGGCTATATCGAGAGCCTCGATCGCCTCAATGCAGCAGTTTGACTGCCTGACTGCGGGAGAAGAAGCAAAGAAGAGATAAGACATTTTTTACCTTCCATCACATTGAGGAGGTGCCTGGAGGAGTGTCACTGTGATGGATGTTTATGTTAAATTTATGTAATTGTATGTTTTGTTGCTTTTTATTATTGTCATGACTATATGGAAATGAAATTTCGTTCAAATTTGTTTTTGAATGACAAATAAAGAAATTCAATTCAATATTGAATGGCGGCAGTGCTGGCTCGATGGTCCGAATGGTCTACTCCTGCACCTATTTAATATGTTTCTATCACCTCAAGCTAAAAATTCTGAAAGCGGTGTGTTACATTTTTTAATGCAGAATAGTTGCACGTGTCAATAGATGCAAGTGCTTGTTAATTTCTATAGCTTCCCACGATTCAAGCAGCGACTGTCATTGAGAGAATATGGTGTCTGATTACTGTGGCAAAGTTACATGAAAACAGGGCTTTTGGCCCTTGTACTGTTAAAATCTAAGACTCCATTATTTTTTTCTGCTTGTCAATTTACAAATAATTTTTGAAGTGTTCTCTAGTTCCTGAATTAAATTGCGTTAAAGCCAATGCAAATTTTACCCAAATCTTCACTCACATTATATCCAATTTTGTTATGGAAACACGTATATCAAAACTATGTGTATGACCAAACGACTGCGATATAGACCTTTTATTTGGTGTTATTTAAACTGAATTGCAGCTTTTCAAAAAACGGATAAATTGATTAAAGACTTTGGTTAAATTGTCTCCTCTTCCAGAGCCAGCCAGCTGTTTCTAACACTTAGAATCAAACTATCATAAACTATTTCAGGATTTCACCTTTATCTTCACACAGGTTAATTTTACAACCTTCGTTCAGTGAGAAATAATTAAATATTTCTAAATTAACCTTTTGTCAACTTGAACCTTTGCCTAGTGCTCCGGACATAAGTGTGGTTCTTTTCCCACTCTGGCAATATCAGCAACTTCAATGAATCATCTTTGTTTCTGTTCCAGTACTTGAATATCTAACTTCCATGACAATGACAAGGGTGATTAAAAAGCTGTGGCCAGCTCTTTTCAGCTGAAGCATGAGGTCCGTACCCAATCTATGTTGGTTATTCATCAGGCAGTTTAGGAATAATGTTCTTAAATTGGGGAATCAACTTTCATTTAAATTAAACCTGACAAAGGTAAACTTGGAACATCACTTGCAGGTAAGTCTGTATCTGCATAGTGGGAAGTATTCAAACCTTGAGTCAAGGGTGACGAGTACAGGCAATGCTAAATGTTGAGGGATATCAAGGGCTAGATATCCCGTGAAAAGGAACCATATAGCAGGTGTAGCAAATGAAAGAGTGGAGAGGCCCATCATGAGATATTGTGTACAGCGGTGCATAAAATGGAAATTTAGAAAGCAAAGAGGGTTGCAAAATATCACTGGCAGAAAGCATTAAGGAAAATCCAGGGTGTTTTGTAAATAAAGTAAGGGCACAAAATAATCTAGGTAAGAATAGGCAGTGTCAGACAGATTTATGTAAGTATGCCCGATGCAGTCCCTTGAAAATGCGCCATTGAGCAGGAGTGGAACAGTGACGCTATGCTACTCACATGTGCGCAAAGGATGAGAAAGTGGGATAACATAGAACTCGTGTGAATGAGTGATCAATGACATGATGGGCTGAAGGGCCAGTTTCCACGCTGTATCTCTAAACTTGTTCATATTACCTATTTTTCCTACTATTAAAAATCTCTGGAATTCTCAGCATTAAATTTCAAATGCTCCTATAATTTAAACAGTTTATTTCTGATCTTCTTGCATCATATATTAATTTTGCTGTGAACAGTGTTTTGAAGTTTCATGTCATCTTCAAACTCTGGGGTTACACCCACCCTCTGATCATGAATACATTTCAAACATGGAAGTGATCCCAATTCACCATTGCACACTTCTTTTAAACCCTGAATTGAAATTGTATCTTCTCTGCCCTCACCCCTTTAAATATATCCATTTTGCTATCAATTAAATTCTATATTTTGTGAAATGGCTCATATGAAAATGCACAAATAAAGCTCTCAAATACCTCAATCATATTTGTCCCCCATGATTTGTTTTTAATACATCTATATAACTTTCATTTAAACCCCATTTTACCGATTGGGTTTCAATTATTTTTGTGCTGGGTTGATCTCATTAAAAGCAATCCATCAAATGGTTGACTGGAAGTGCAGCTGACAGTTGTGAAGGATTGTGCAATATTTCCAAACCTGTCTCTCCAGTTGCCTTTGACTGGTGCAATTTCCATCTTTTAATTTCTCTTAAATTCTTTTTTTTTCTTCAAAAATGCATCCCATCTAACATAATGATTTTGCTGCTTTATAGTATCCTAGTATCCTGCTTTCCTAGTATCCTTTCATCCTTTAAAGTATCACCGCTACTTTTTATGTCGAATATGTGCTATTAACTTAAGCATGTTTCTATTAAATGTATTTTTCTGTTTGCATACAAAAGTTATCCTGTGTTTCCCATTTAAAAAAGTTACCGTTCCCATAAAACGGTACTCTATAATATAGTTGCCTGTTTTTAATTTTGTACTAAATAGATTCTCTTTGGATTTTCAAATGTCACCTGAAACCAAAGGTATAATTGAGTATTACCATCCAACTTGTTTTTTCCTTCCCATTTTTATTGAAAGCATATAGACATGAATATTCCCCAAATGCTAGACCACTGCTATTGGCACTGTATCATGACGACATTTGATCATTATGTCATTGTTAAATTGGCTTGCAGTTTTCTAATGTAGATTTCAGCAATCCCAGTCCTCCTGTTGGAACATGCAGCTTGTCTGCGCTCATTATCATTTTTATATAGTTTTTATTTATTGAAATATAATCCAAAGCTGCATTTATCTGTTTTATGTTTTTTTATATTTTTTAAATCTAATGCAGTTGTTCTTCCTCAGCCTCAATGGTGGGACTCATGCTCAGACTAATTAAAAATAAATAAATATGCCGTGCTATGGGGAATATGTGAGTGAATCTTGAATGCTTCTTGTGAAAAGCAAGAATAGCCTCCTTGGGTTTGCTTCCATTGGTGTTTATCCATCATTAGATAGATTTTCTGGATTAAAGGTTTGTTTGGTAAGAGCCACAATTGTAAAATTTAGCAAATGGCATCACCAACAAGGAGAGGAGGCTTCATCGGTCATGGTTCTTGGATCCATGAATTTGCAATTGAGTTAAACTTGTTTGCACTAGTCGTACGTGTATAACGATCAAAAGTTATTTGCATTGAGTCCAAATATTTCTTGGAGACTGGCACTTGAGTCTTTGTTGACGTTTATGTCTGTCAATGGCTTGAACAAAAAAAAAATGCAAACCAATGTAGAATCTGTTATCATAGCAGCAATGTTTTTTGATAATCTTTAAAACATGTATTTGCATTATACAGAGTCATTATGAATGAACACTATGATTCATTTAACTTTTTTTAATTTTATTGTGCCGATTCATACATTTTTACTTTGGAAATATTTTACTCCTGAATTTGTCGACTCTAATAAATTTGGCAAAAAGTGGCATTTTCATCAGGGTTGTATTGAATTCTAATGATGTTCATGTTTGGTGACTTTTTTTAAATAAATGAAAACTAATGTTAACAAAACTGAAGCTAGAAGTAGCTGCCATTGCAATGTAAATATGCTCTTCAGTCATCTGCAAATCTATTTTATGGCACAGATCTCAAGTTTGTGTTCACTTTCCTCCCTCTCTCAAGAAATCTACCATGCACAAGTTTCAGAAAACACAGACTTAAGTATATTTTTGCAGTTGGTCTCAATCCATTTCACTTTATGGTCAACTGTTCTGCAAAATTGTTCTGCATAATGGGATGTCTGCCATTCTGCGAAAGGTATTGCTCAAAATGGCCCAAAAATACTTTCCCATACTTTCCATAGCCTCAATCGTCAGTATTTGTAGTTTGGCTGGGAACATCATGATTACTCTATTTTAAAATAATAAGTAACAGTTTGAATTGTAATAATTGTACACTCAGAGTTAATCACTTATCCTTCAGTTGTGATTTCTGTCCTGTCTCTTAATTATAGCACTACCAATTCCCACCCCCAAGTATTGATCATTATGTCATTGTTAAATTGGCTTGCAGTTTTCTAATGTAGATTTCAGCAATCCCAGTCCTCCTGTTGGAACATGCAGTTCCAATCTGTTTTCTTGTCCAACTGAGTTTGTGCCACATCTGGCATAGTTTCGCAGTCTTTTGGACGGCAGCTTCTGATTGGAATTTGGACCCGAGCATCAGGGTTGATGTATTTGGAATCTCTTACTTCTCCGGTGTAATTGAGCCCCTGTGAGCAAGTATACTAGGGTTGCAGGAATTCCAGTTGCTTCCATTTACTGGAATGTGCAAAATGTTTTAAACAACTCAAGCCTACTGTTGAATTTTTGTGTAACATTTTAATACATAAAAATTTATTGCATTAAATTATTCAAGCTACTTCGGAGACCCTCGTCGCTTTTGAAGTTTGTTCTGCACAGATTTTTGTGAACTGACAAGTCAATAACTGAGATCATTTGCAGTCTACACTCTTTATTTATTCCTGTCCTCTGGAATTTGCAGCTAAGTTTTCTCTGATTGAGTGAAGTGTTTAAAAAATATTTATTGCGAGTTGGACACGCACCAAAATTAGAGCTACTATTGGACAGTAACTTTATTGTACAAAGTGTTGCCGTGACATCTGTTGCGACAGTCTTACAGAATGTGTTGGAGATGAACGAACGGCAGCAGTAACGATGTGTTGGGACACTAGCATGGAGCTCTGAAGGGCACAGAGTGTCATGCCAAATAGTTCCCCATAAAATATATCAGATTGGAAGCTGGGATTTTTGTGGCGAATGGAATAGAAGAGAAAGAGAACTTGACAGAACCATCACATGGAGCATCTTGTGTGTGCCTCACATCCACATAAAATAAACATTAGCCAAGACCTGGGGAGTATTTTGGCTCACAAAACTATGTGAAGGAGACGAAGAAAGACTTATTTATACAATAAATGTCTCATCATATCTTCATGTGCAATCAATTATTATTGAATAAATGGCTTATGTCACATGGCCGTTCTGTACAAACTAAGTCTAACCAATGGCGATCAGATGAATGACATTGATAGTTTTGATGCTGATGTGAAATCAACCAGAGTGTTGGAAGAATTTGCTGCTGCTTAGAATGTTCCATGGAATCCTTTGAAATGCAGCTAATCGAGTGGAAGTTCAAGTCTTAGTTTAATGTCTCAGCTGATAAACAAATTATCTGAAAATGTAGCTCCCCTTCAGTCTGTGTGCACGTACAACTGTTGCATTAAATTCTGACCCATACTCTCAAGTCTTAACTGGTGATCTGGCAGAACTTAACAATAGAAGTTTGAGATTTATTTTGTTTTCATTCTACAGCTCTTCTTTATTTTGTATACTGTGTTTTTTGCATTTCAAATTATTTATATTGAATCATTTATTTTAAAAAAGCACTTCAAAAAGAATCCAAGATACTGATTTTGCAGGCTTCCTAATCAAGAGAGTTTTTACATAAGGAAATTGGAGACTTCAATTTCAAATTCAACTTTCCTTAAATCTTAAAGATTGTTACCATACACTCCGTATGAGTGTGAGTTGTAAGTACTTTTCAAATGTAATTTTAATTTATGGTCACTTGTTTACATAACTGTTCGCTGCCAAATAATTACAGAAGGAAGCATTTTACATTTATCAACAGAACGAGCTGATATCTACTACAAATTTAAGGTTTCTGTAGATCTGATATTTCTGCAGACTTCAAGTTCAAGTTCAAGTGAGTTTATTGTCATGTGTCCCTGATAGGACAATGAAATTCTTGCTTTGCTTCAGCACACAGAACATAGTAGGCATTTACTACAAAACAGATCAATGTGTCCATATACTATAATATAAATATATACACACATGAATAAATAAAATGATAAAGTGCAAATAACAGATAATTGGTTATTAATAATCAAAGTTTTGTCCGAGCCAGGTTTAATAGCCTGATGGCTGTGGGAAAGTAGCTATTCCTGAACCTGGTTGTTGCAGTCTTCAGGCTCCTGTACCTTCTACCTGAATGTAGCAGGGAGATGAGTGTGTGGCCAGGATGTTGTGAGTCTTTGGTGAAACTGCCAGCCTTTTTGAGGCAGCGACTGCGATAAATCCCCTCGATGGAAGGAAGGTCAGAGCCGATGATGGACTGGGCAGTGTTTACTACTTTTTGTAGTCTTTTCGTTTCATGTACAGTCTTTGTCTGGGTAACACACAAAGAAAAGCTTTTCACTGCCTCACACGTGACAATAATAAACTAAAATAAGCACTGTTTTAATTTTTGTTGCATTTTTAATGTATAATAAAGTTTGATTATCTAGAACACATCATGCTGACGAGCATTTGGACTGTGCATTAGATCTAGATCTACAGATGGAAAACTAATAAACTCGGGGCATCTGAAAAATTGAATGCAGGTGTTACTATAAATTTTTGATTGAAGTACAATATAATTTATGGAAAATCCATAAACCTGACTCCAAACATATGACTTGAAGTTCTATTGACTGAATTTTTAATTAACTTTGGTTGTCACAAATATTGCAGTTGTGATTTGTAATTGCTATTTAATTTAAAATGAGCCACCTATTTGTTAGGTGGAGCCACAAGGAACTGCAGATGCTGATTTCCAAAAACAAAAACAGTGCTTGAGTAACTCAGTGGATCATGTAGCATCTCTGTAGGTCATGGATATCCAAATGAAGTCCATCCATGTCCTCCGGAGATGCTGCCTAACCCGCTGAGTTTCTCCAGCACTTTGTGTGTTTTTATTTGATAGATGTATGGGTCCACATCAGGCATCTTAACATCTTAACTTGAGAATGCAGGGTGACTTGGACAGGTTAGGGGAGTGGGCAGATGCATGGCAGATGGTTTAATGCGGATAAATGTGAGGTCATCCACTTTGGTAGCAAAAACAGGAAGGCAGATTACCATCTAAATGGCGTCAAGTGGGAAAAGGGGAAGTACAACGGGATCTGGGGGTCCTTGTACATCAGTCTATGAAAGTAAGCATGCAGATACAGCAGGCAGTGAAGAAAGCGAATGGCATGTTGGCCTTTATAACAAGAGGAATCGAATATAGGAGCAAAGAGGTCCTTCTGCAGTAGTACAGAGCCCTAGTGAGACCACACCTGGAGTATTGTGTGCAGTTTTGGTCCCCTAATTTGAGGAAGGACATTCTTGCTATTGAGGGAGTGCAGCGTAGGTTTACAAGGTTAATTCCCGGGATGGCGGGACTGTCATATGCTGAGAGAATGGAGCAGCTGGGCTTGTACACTCTGGAGTTTAGAAGGATGTGAGGGTATCTTATTGAAATATATAAGATTGTTAAGGGGTTGGACATGCTAGAGTCAGGAAACATGTTCCCGATGTTGGGGAAGTCCTGAACCAGGGGCCACAGTTTAAGAATAAGGGGTAAGCCATTTAGAACAGAGATGAGGAAAAACTTTCCTGAGGTAACTGGGTGTCAGGTAACTGAGGTAATGAGGTAACTCCTCTTGTGCCATTTCATTTCTCCTACTTGCTCCTTTGTGAAAGCTGAGGCAAAACATTTGGCTTTTTCACCATTTCTCCATTTTCTCGAATGTTTTGACCTTCATACCTTTATTCACTCTAATCAGTACACTCGTTTTGTCTTCTGATCAACTTTTTTTTGCAGAAACCGTACCTTTATTCTGTTACATTCCTGTGTGTTTATGGTTTTTATTTTTACTCTAATGTTTAAATGGATGTGTCATATTAAACCACAGTACCCTCCATAATGTTTGGGACAAAGACCCATCATTTATTTATTTGCCTCTGTACTTCACAATTGAGATTTATAATAGAAAATATCACATGTGGTTAAAGTGCACATTGTCAGATTTTAATAAAGGCAATTTTTATACATTTTGGTCTCACCATGAAGAAATTACAGCAGTCACCCCATTTAAGGGCACCATAATGTTTGTGACACATGGTTTGTAATTGCTCAGGTGTGTTCAATTACCTCCTTAATGCAGATATAACAGAACTCTCAGCACCTAATCTTTCCTCCAGTCTTTCTATCACCTTTGGAAACTTTTATTGCTGTTTATCAACATGAAGACCAAAGTTGTGCCAATGAAAGTCAAATAAGCCATTATGAGACTGAGAAACAAGAATAAAAGTGTTAGATATATCATCCAAACCTTAGGCTTACCAAAATCAACTGTTTGGAACATCATTAAGAAGAAAGAGAACACTGGTGAGATTACTAATCGCAATGGGACTGGCAGGCCAAGGAAGACCTCCACAGCTGATGGCAGAATAATTCTCTTTATAACAAAAGAAAAATCCCCAAATACCTGTCCAACAGATCAGAAACACTCTTCCGGAGTCAGGTGTGGATTTGCCAATGACCACTGTCTGCAGAAGACTTCATGAATAGAAATACAGAGGCTACACTGCAAGATGCAAACCATTGGTTAGCTGCAAAAATAAGGCCAGGCTACAGTTTGCCAAGAAGTACTTAAAAGAGCAACCACAGTTCTGGAAAAAAAGTCTCATGAACAGATGATACGAAGATTAACATATCAGTGTGATGGCAAGAGCAAAGTATTGAGGAGAGTAGGAACTGCCCAAGATCCAAAGCATACCACCTCATCTGTGAAACACGGTGGTGGGGGTGTTATGGGCTGGGCATGTATAGCTGCTGAAGTACTGGCTCACTTATCTTCATTGATGATACAGCTGCTGATGGTAGTAGCATAATGAATTCTGAAATGTGTAGACACATCCTATCTGCTCAAGTTCAAACAAATGCCTCAAAACTCATTGGCCGACGGTTCATTCTACAGCAAGACAATGATCCCAAACATACTGCTAAAGCAACAAAGGAGGTTTTCAAAGCTAAAAAATGGTCAATTCTTGAGTGGCCAAGTCAATCACCCGATCTGAACCCAACTGAGAATGCCTTTTATGTATTGAAGAGAAAACTGAAGGGACGAGCCTCCAAAATAAGCATAAGCTAAAGATGGCTGCAATACAGGCCTGGCACAGCATCACCAGAGAAGACACCCAGCAACTGGTGATGTCCATGAATTGCAGACTTCAAGCAGTCATTGCATGCAAAGGATATGCAACAAAATACTAAACATGCCTACTTTCATTTAAATGACATTGCTGTGTCCCAAACACTATGGTGCCCTGAAATGGGGGGACTATGTATAAACACTGCTGTAATTTCTAGACGGTGAAACCAAAATGTATAAAAATGGCCTTAATTAAAATCTGACAATGTGTACTTTAACCACATGTGATTTTTTTCTATTACAAATCTCAAAGTGCGGAATACAGAGGCAAATAAATAAATGATGGGTCTTTGTCCCAAACAATATGGAGGGCACTGTGCATTTTCTATTGTATCAAATAGTAAGTTAGAGATTATGTACTTTTGTATATGTCCTGCCTTGCTGTTTATTGTATGCTCTTTAGTCTATATCAGATTAATTCCCCAACTGGTTTCTGATGAACTTTTCTATTTGTTTTTGCATTCTTCTCTATTCTCCTTATTTCCCGGTTAATTCCCGGGATGGCGGGACTGTCATATGCTGAGAGAATGGAGCAGCTAGGCTTGTACACTCTGGAGTTTAGAAGGATGAGAGGGTATCTCATTGAGTCATAAAAGATTGTTACGGGTTTGGACACGCTAGAGGCAGGAAACATGTTCCCGATGTTGGGGGAGTCCAGAACCAGGGGCCACAGTTTAAGAATAAGGAGAAAGCCATTTAGAACGGAGATGAGGAAACACTTTTTCTCACAGAGAGTGGTGAGTCTGTGGAATTCTCTGCTTCAGAGGGTGGTGGAGACAGGTTCTCTGGATGCTTTCAAGAGAGAGCTAGATAGGGCTCTTAAAAATAGCAGTGTCAGGAGATATGGGGAGAATGCAGGAACAGGATACTGATTGGGGATGATCACATTAAATGGCGGTGCTGGCTCGAAGGGCCGAATGGCCTACTACTGCACCTATTGTCTATTCCCAGTCGCAAAGGCAATCGCAAATTGCACACAATATTTGTACATCCTTCATCCACTCAGTGCCTCATTTGAGAAAACCAATACACCCCATCACAACCATTTAATATTTTTGCCCAGAACTTTCTCTCCCTGTCTTGCTCTGCTCACTTTGTATAATCAATGATAAATTATTTTATTGTTCGAGTAATCTATCCTCTCCTCCATTCTTCAGTCCACTTCCCCCATCCCAGTACCTCTTCCACCACTTGTTCTCTTCACGGGCAGGCAATGCAAGTTTCTTGAATTGGTTTTGCTCATTTAAAAAAAAAATCATGCTCTACTACACCACCTGACAGAGGAGAGAGTGGAATTCGGTGGTGGTTGGGTCGGGGGGGGGGGGGGGGGGGAGTGGTAGGGGGGGGATGGGGGTGTGGGTTGTGGGGGGGTATGGGGGTGGGGAGGAATGAAACAAGCTGAGCTGATCAGTGATATTTGGTGGGGGGTGGTGGGGGGGGTGGTGATTGGGGGGGGGGGGGGGGGATTGATAGGCAGATGAAGCCAGGTGAGGGAGTTGGGGGCAAGAAGCAAAATGTGAATAAAGGTAGAAAGAGGACCTGAAATTGGGAGAAAAAAAATCAATGTGCATACAATTGCACTGGAGGTGATCCAAGCAGAATATGTGGTGGTGTTCTTCCACACTGTGTTGTGGAGAAGGCTGAGAACAGGCAGGTCATTATGTGAATGGGAAGAGACAATTGAAAGGTTAAGGTGGCCATTACAGATAGATTTATTTTCTATCATCTTCCACCTTTGTCCTGTGTTTACTTGAGGTAACTTTGATACTACAAAGTGCTGGAGTAACTCAGTAGGTCAGGCAGCATCTCAAGAGAATATGGACAGATTACATTTCAGAATGAGATCCTTCTTCAGATAAGACGCTTTTTCTTCAGATCGAACAATTATACTATTTTTTCTGAATCTCTCTGATCCTTGGGAGACTAAATAGTCACTAATATTACAATATACCCACTCTCCCACCCACACCATTCAATTTATCTCAGTTTCTTCTATCTCCGCTGCAACTGTTCTCAAGATGTGGCTTTCTGCTCTCGGACTTCTGAAATATCTTCATTCTGGAAAGCAGTGTTCCCGTTGTTCTCATTGATAGAACTCTCAGATGTATTTATTTCATTACCTGCATGTCTGTTCCGATTCCCCACCCGTACCCTTGACTGTACTTGGCCTTCTCCACTGGAACAATACCTCGTATTCCACTTGGGTAGCTTACAATGGTATGAACTAAGAATTTTCCAATTTTCTGCACATCATTTGTCAAAGAAACAAAGAGGTTCTCAACAATTTCTGGCTTCATTTTATAATTGCTGTTTATAAACATTTTAATTAAAAACAAATAATAATTTAAAAAAAACATTTTAATTTAACTTGAAAACTTTCACGTTATATTTATACATTATAAGGAGCCGTAAACAACTGCGAACTCCAAAGCAAGTGTTTTGCCAATGGCATACTCTACAAAAATGAAATTGCACAGATTAACCATTTTAGGTACCAAATGCTTTTTTGGAATTTAGATGTTTGTTAAAAGCCAAAAATTAACTTTTGCCAGTATGCATTCTTCATCTGGAATATCATTAGTTCTAATGTTTTCTTCGTATGAGTTTTCAAATACTTTCCTAATCTCTGTCAAATAGCTGTGGTGGGTATTCCATCAGTCTGTATTTTGGAAGAATATTCCATATTTAAAATCATTAATTTGTATCGTAGGAGGATCACTTCTATAAATAACATGCTGAGTTTCCCAATAATTGAATTTGCATTTGCTTGTGTCTCTTAATATTGTGTCTGAAGTGCCCCCAAATCCCTGGACTTCAATCATTCCACAGACAGAAATACCCGTGTTCTTTGGCTCTATTATTTGAGTATTGAAGATTTAACTCGTGAATGCAACACGTACTCATTGTAAATTGGCAATAGTATATAGGTGATCATTTTATTTTTTTAAAATCTACAGAAAGCAGCAACAGTAGATTAAGTGAAAATGTAATTGCGTTAGCTTGGAATAAACCTTTGTTGTTGGATTGCATTACCAATGATCAAGTACAACCTTTCCTTTGCGTAATCGGTTTGTGAGTGTTGAAGTGCGTACAAAGTGTAAAATCGCTGTGTATGTTAAATAAAGCTGGATTCAATCATTTTGAGAAATTTCTTTCATTTTGTTTTTCCTTCTGATGTGTTCTTGAACCACCAGTTTAGACCAACATGTTAGACCAAACCGGTTTCGGTTTGCAGACTTCACTACAGCCATGAGTGTTATCTGTGACCAATGTTTGTTTATCCATGTGCTCAGTTGCAAGCGGTCATTTTACAAGATTCATTTAAAGTGGGCTTTCATATGCAAAATAGAAAAGGTTAAGATGTATTGAACCTACTTCTGATTTCAATATTATTTTTCCATCTAGGGCACAAATGACAAATTTTCACTGACAAGTTGGCGTCGACAAGTTCACTATTAAGCTTGTGCAAAGAGAACATTGAAAATAACTGGCCTGCAGATATCCTGACGTTCGTGCGTGAGCATTTGCAGAGGGAATCATGCCGGCATTATCAACGGGCTCTGGAAATGATTCAGGTATTGTAACTTTGTGCAAGATTGACAACCCGTGGACTGAACTAGCATTTAACAGTGATTTTTATTGATGTCAATTTTGCTTTACGCATGAGAAGGGAGAAAGTGTAGATTGGAATGATACAGTTTTTTTAGGATTACTGATAAAGTAAACGCAAGGGGATCCATTTCTTGAGTAGGAAACCTGACATCTGTTTTACAGACTTGTCATAGGTGCCTGCACCTGATTGTATCAAGCCCAAGCCATGGAGAATAAACTGCATTGAATTGTTGGGATGTATAGGAAGTGATGTGATGCTCTCAGTAGCTTCCTTTGGGGTTTCTTTACCTTTGCAGTTCAATGTTATTAATTCCTTTGGTTTCTGTAAAATGTTTTTGTGATCAAGGTTCATTTCGAACAGATGTGGAGTAAGTTGGCTATCATTTCAAGAATACCCAGGGCACTATGCAACTTGAGTGTTTATGGTTTATGTATCTTTGCAACTTGGTTGAAATGTTTTCTCTCTTGCCCTCCAACCGCCCCCTCCCACTCCATATTATCTACTCCTGCAGCTAAAAGCTTGAAAAGCTATCTAGGGAAATCTATTTTTCCTTGATGAATGTCACAGTGAAAATGTGTCTGTAAATAACCATTTTAAGTTTTTAGTGATAGTTAACATCTATAAAAGCAAGATTGATCTCTGTAAAAAAAACCTACAGGCTTAAGAACACCTGATTTGTGTGTAGCCCATACCAATTACCAAGATTGCAGGCAACTGTTCTGGACGGCAGCTGGTATTTTGTCACATGGAACCCAAGAAGAATACATTTTAGTTAACACGTTTTTGTCCAAATTGTGAATCCAACCTAGAAACGAGAGTCGAAATGTCCTAAATATACTCGTCAATGACATTTAAAACCTCATCTGTAGTAAAATCTTTTAAAAATAATATGGAGATCGAGATATTATAATATTATTTTATCTAATATAAAATAATATTAGATCGAGATAGGCTTGGACTAAATTTGCTATTACCATTTTCATTAGATTCGCAAAACGAGATTTAAAATGCTTCTCCAGACTGTCTATTCCTTTGTGACAACCCATGTCTGCAGGCATCTTTTGCCCTTTGGGAGCTTGATTTGTGACTGGATTTCCAACGTGAATTGTTCTGGATATAAACAGTTCCCTGGAACGAAATCCTACTTAATTTATTTTAAAGATACAGCATGGAAACATGACCTTTGGCCCATCGAGTCTGCGCCAATCAATGATCACCCGTACACTAATTCTATCGTACAGACGAGGGACAATTTACAGAAGCCAATTAACCTACAAACCTGCACGTCTTTGTAATATGGGAGGAAACCGGAGTACAGGTGCACAACCTTTTATCCGAAAGCCTTGGGACCAGACACTTTTCGTAATTCAGAATTTGTCGGTCTTCGGAATGGAAATTTTTTAGCGTAGATTTTAATGGCTGGCTCAGTGGTAGAGTGCTCGGCTCATATCCGCAAGGTCGCGAGTTTGCGCCTTGATCCTGGCAGTTACTCGATCGCGAGTTTGAGTCTTCAATGTCGTTTTTTCTTGCAGAATAAATGTTTGTATGAAATGCAGTGTAGGAGAGGTGTACTGACTGTGTGGGCAGAACTTTGGAAGTGATTGCCCACCAGTCTAAAAAGCCGCTGTGTCTCCCTGTCCCTGGGATAGCAGGGGGCGATCAAACAGCACAATACCCCCCTCCCCCTCCAACTCCAGAGGAATCCGCTCCCCGATGGGCCGCTACGGCGACAAGTGGCAGTTTGCCCACAGCCCGAGCTGCGCCCCCTCATCCGCCACCCCAAGAACAAGACGTACCTTGCACACCATCAGCTTCTGCCCCTACGTGTTCCTCTGGAGTTGGAGCGGGGCTGGGCTGGAGTTGCTGCTGGCTGTGGGTCTCTGGGATCTCCGTGCTTGCAGTGGGCCTGGGGGTCGGTGGGCGGCGGTGGGAGCTGTGGAGCCTGTGGACCTACGGATCTACCTCCGTGGAGCTAGCCAGCTTCGGAGCGTGGAGAGCTGCGGGGGCAAGCTGCTGCGACCCGACTCCGGTGGATGGTGACACCGGGAGCTCGCGGGTCCCCGGTGGGAGACTGCTTTACGGGGCACCGGCAGCGGCGACTTCTCCCGCCCGAATTACGGGGTTCAGAGTGACCTGGAGGGGGGCCTTACAACGCCCGGCGCGGCTGTAAATTGCCGCGGACTTGCTAGAGCCGGCCGGGGGCTCCAACATCAAGACCGGGGCAGGGCCCTACATCGCCCGGCGTGGCTTTGATTGGCCGCGGACTTGCTAGCGCCCGCCGGGGGCTTTGACCTCAACTTCGGGAGAGGAATGGAGAGCAGGGGAGAGACAAGTCTTTGCCTTCCATCACAGTGAGGAGGAGACTCACTGTGATGGATGTTTATGTGAATTGCCCCCTCCCTCTGCAACTGCAAACAACCCCACTCTCCTGCAAGGGCGGTACAGTTCCCGGAGGATGGCAGGTGGCCGGAGACGTCAGGACCAACAGGAACCCGCTCCCCGATGGGCCCCTACGACGCCCCGAGCTGCGCCCCGTCATCCGCAACCCAGGTTCCTCTGTAGTTGGAGTGGGGCTGGGCTGGGCTGCTGTTGGCTGTGGGTCTCTGGGTTCTCCGTGCTTGCGGTGGGCCTGGTGGTCGGTGTCCAATTGGTCCTGACGTCTCCGGTGACTGGCACGGTCCTGCTGCAATCGCCGACGTGAAGACAGTGCAAAGCCCCCGCGCCGGTGCAATGGGCGGGGAGCTGGAGAGGGAAGGGGTCACACACATGGCCGGGAAGCAGAGGGGCGTAGGTGGGGTGAAACTAAAGGGAGCGACAATCTGCACTGTGTATCGTGAGTCTACCGTGGGAACTTTTTAACTCAGCGGGCAGGCAGCAGCATATTGTCAATTATTAACCCTCCCGCGCAATATACCCTCACCTTCTCTTTTATGAATGGGGATTTAGTTCCCCTTTCTTCGAGGACCGACCGGAGGTTCCGCTGTCACCTCTGCGGGCCGCCCTTGGTGAACGTTTTCAAGGACCTTTCTTCAAGGACCGAAAAAATGGCCGCTATTCGGAGGTTATCGTTATTTGGATCTTCGGATAAAAGGTTGTGCACCTGTACCTGGAGAAAATCCACACGGTCACAGGGAGCACGTACAAACTCCGTACTGACAGCACCTGTAGTCAGCATCGAACCCGATCTCTGGCGCTGAAAGGCAGCAACTCCACTGCGGCACGATTGCGCTGCCCTGTGCTAAAACATGGGGACAATCTGTCTGTTGTCCTTCAATAAAATGTTATTAATTTTACAGTCCATGATTTACAACTATTACTGATATTTTGTAATCTAAAATGGTCTATTATTCTCAATGAGTAATGCCAATTTAAAAAAAAAGCAATAAGGAAAGTCTTGATCGTCATTGTCAATTTCAAAAGTGAAGTATTGAATTTTGGATCAATAGCCACTGCTGCAGATGTGCATCCAAGCACACTTGGGTTCTTGATTTCATCTAAGATCATTAGAAATGATAGCAGATTTGAGTCATTTGGCAGCTCAAGCCTGCTCCTCTATTCAACAACTTTGTGACTGGTCTGCCCTCTCAACAAAATGTTCTTTTCCTTTGCCCATTCCCCTGATTCTTTGGTGTTGATGTCAGTTTAGAATGCAGTCAATGATTGATCCTTCACAGCTATCATAAATATAGAGTTCCAAAGGTTTATCACTGATTGAATGGTAATATTTCTTCATAGTACTTTTTTGGCCTTCCCCTTATTTTGATAGAGTGAACCTAATTCTGAACCTTTCTGTCTGAGAATGCATCCTTCCTCTTTCATATCTCAAAGAATTTACGTTTCAATGTCAACTACTAGCCTACTTACTTTCCTCGTGTGATGGACTCACCGTTTCACTTTGGAGAATCCTTGCACACCTTCTGCAGTAAGGACATCCATCTTTCGAAAAGTAGAACAAAACTGCACACAATATTTCAAGGCCCTGTAGAATTGCAGTAATTGTCTATTAAATCTTCTGGCAATCAAAACCAGCTGATTATAATCTCTGGTCGTTTAATAAATACCCAGCAGTTCTACGATTTGTACTGAAGCAGATATCCTCATATTTTGCTCATTATGAAACTGCTGCTGCATTGTTGACTACTTATTTAGCTCCTTGATATCCCCTTGAAGCTTCGTGCGTCCTCATTCCAAAGTATCATGACATCGACCAACTTGTAAATAGTACATTTTATAACTTGTGTTTCTATTTGTTAACCGACTCATTTTAAGAAACACTCGCATTTCTACTCAAATTCAGATTTGAGGATGACTTTGGGACCTTTTGGACTTCTAAATGCCACTAACTCTGGTCCCCACTCATCTGCTCCACCAAATAAGTCCTTATAGCTCCAATGGTTTAACCAAAAGATAGGTGTGGTGTTTCAAATATTAGGCCACATGATTTGCCAGTGATTGCTTCTGCTAACTACAAAGATGTAGGGTTGGGCAAAAGGAGAAATATTAATTATAGCTGGCAAGATTGTTGTTGTGATTGGAGGAAGGAGCGCTCCTGCTTTTCCTGGCTGCACATCAAAATTAATGTTTTGCTTTTGTCAACTTATCGCTTTGGCGTTGGCCACAAGCTGGGTTGCATCCCCGCTAGTAAAATCTGTCCCTGCAGCTTGGTTTCTCAGAAAGGTTCAAAAATTGGTCCTTGGGGCCTTTGTATGTTTAAGTAACGTCAGTTTTATTCATCTGAAACGATCGTCAGCCTTTTAGATGATAAGTTCTCTTCCATATTCATGTGCTACAGAAATCGGCACACATTATTCAAGTTTAATAGTATTTCTGTGGCAAAATGCAGAGACCTTGCCTCAGAAATGCCACTGGAGAGATACTTTGGTGGATGTTTTAAAATTGAAGTAAATAATTAGAAATAATTTTTTTTTTAAATTAAAAACTAATGAAATATTCAGGCATGAATATATGCTATGAGCATTTATTGAGGTTTTTGAATTAAGAATTATAGCACTATAACCAGGCCATCTGTTAGGAAAAGAGGCAGTTGATATCCATTCTGTCAATTCTTCATTGTGTCTTGTTGATCTCTGAGGCAATCACATTTTTCTGGACGTTGACAATTGGTACAATCTAGCATGATTTCTCCGAGGAAAACCTCCTCCACTATGGAATCAATCTCGTAAGTCTCTGCTGTAATGACTCCAAGGCGAGGATATCTTTGGGTACAGAGGCAAAGGTTGCACATACTTATTTCACTGTGGGCCTCATCAAAACCCTGCATAATCTCAACACAACTTGCTTACATTTGTATTGCAATTGCTTCCCATGTCCCATCCTTACCTTTTGAAATTGCCTGCAAATTTACTTTCTCCTTCTCATGAACTAACACATTCTCAGTCTTTAGTTCACCAACACTTACCAGCTTCTCCATGTTTGAATGATGTTTTCTCATTTTTCCTATTGCCTTTACATTTTCATCACTATCTGCCAGCACCTTGTCCATTCGCATAACATTGCCTGTAATCTTTTGCAGACTCTTGCATTCTTCCTACAGCTCACTTTACATCTAGTTTTGTTCCCTCAGCAAAATTTAATACATTATGCTATCGTTTTATTCCAAGTCATCAATTTAAATTGTGAATTTACAAAGTTTCCAGACAGATCTATGCTTAAAATGATCCATTTATTCTGATTGCTTCCTGTCCTAAACCGATCCTCACTTTTTAGTAATTTTACTCTCAACCCCATGATAATTTACACAACTTTCATGTGAAAAAGTTTTTCAAATAATGTTTTAAAATCCAAAAATATGATTAATACTACTTGCCCATTAACCACAACAAGAGTTTTTTGCTCCAAAAATAATCAGGTTTGTTAAACATTTCTTTCCCTTCAGAAAATCTTGTTGACTTTGACTGATACAAGCAGATGGCTGCCAAAAGATGTGAAGGTAGCTGATCTGATTCTGTTGTTCTCTCCTTCCTTAAATCACAATGTAACATTTGCCAGCTTCCTTCTGGGACTGGTCCAGGATGTGAGAAAACTGGAAGATCATTGCAATGCAAGCATCACTTTTAGCTGTCTTGAGCCACGCAGGATGCCAGGTTCAGGGAAGTTATCCCATTTCACGATCCTTAATTTCTGTGTTTTCTTGTGTAATCAAGATGTCCCAGACAGTTGTTTCTCCTCTATTTTTTGAAGACTGACTATTGCACCGAACATGATCAGCGAGGTTCAACCAGTTCTTCATTCACCATTTAGATTTCTCTCACTAATATCTGCATTGGATCAGAGTTTTACTTTTTGTTGGTTTGTTTCTTTTTACATTGCCATAGGGAAGGGTCTTTCAGTTTTTTGTACGTCTTGGTAATTTAACCCTTTTCCTACTTAAATATTTCAGTCTTTGCTGCTTTGAAAAAATTATGCAATTGACAGCATTGTCACTTCGTCACTATTGTGATGATGACTTGAGTGTAACTGGGATTTATTTCTATTTAAAATGATGTAACTTTCCATAAGTTGTAAGCAATGAAATACATAATCAATTCCTCAAGCAGAACACATCAACAAATTCTTCCTGATCAGAAAAGCATTGACCAGCACATTATATATCAGCAGAACGCCTTGGAACTAACGATGATATTTGCACATGGCTATTTTGATCATTTGTATTTCTGCCAATATTAAATGTTTCAAAAGATATTTAACCAAATAGCTGATTGTTCTGATGAATCAACAAGCCAACAATGCTGGCTCTGCCGTGTAACTGCTGAATTTAAAAAAATGTTTTTTTGTTAAAACTAGAGAAAGCAATTGAATATTAAAGTTGGATGCATGATTAGAAATGCATCCAATGTGTGTTTAATTAATTTTGAGGTTCCATCAATCTTCAGGCCTCATTTGTGTTTCCCTCCAGCATTTTAGCCAGGTTGGGATGATCAACATGGTTGCAAATTTGCAGAATGTTTTCGTGAAGTGGGATGATCAATCTTGCATGTAATTCACAGGAGTGTTTATTTTGGGCCATTCAAGATCTGGTGTAATGAACTTAAGCTACTTTCACCTGAGTTTAACAATTAAGGATTGGATCATGATTCATATATTTAAGCAATGGAGAGTGTTGCAAATTGGCATCCTAACTGATCAAGTCATCGTGCATACCTGGTTCAGGTGGGATGCCACAAATTTGCAATGTGAGCTTCAATGATTGGCTCTAGATTGAATTTCTGATAATTTCCAGAATTTTCTATTTCTATTTTATTGTGGAACTGTTGTTCTTAAGCCATTGTGATATTTTATTTTCTAATGTAAACGAAGACTTAAATACAGATATAAAAATCTAAGACAAACATTTTTCACAGTAGCTTTATGCTTTAATTTAAATGAGTGTTCATACTCCATTTTCTGTAAACTTAGACCCCGAGTACTCACTTCAAAGAAACTATTGGAACCATTTTTAAATGAGGGAAGCAGATTTGGACGTTGCTTTAATTTAATCTTCCGATGGCATATCATTTCACCTGACGCCAGAAATTGTGGTCAGCTTCTGTCCTTGAGTTGAGAATTAAAAGAAAAATCACCACGGAGGAGACACCATTAGAATAGCATAATAAACTTGAAGCTTCCTATTGTTCATTGCATTAAGCTTGTGAAGTGGAATTTTAGTACATGCTATGAGCTATGTGTTATTAACACCATAGTTTATGTGCACTATTAGTTTTGTGCTTTCCCAGAATCTTATAAATGTGTGCCCTGTGGTTCTGATTCCATTTTATAAAATTAATTAAAGTGTACTTTGTGTGAACTTAATCTTTTCTTTTGTCTCTTTTGTTC
The DNA here is from genome assembly GCF_010909765.2 of Amblyraja radiata. Classification (NCBI taxonomy): domain Eukaryota; kingdom Metazoa; phylum Chordata; class Chondrichthyes; order Rajiformes; family Rajidae; genus Amblyraja; species Amblyraja radiata. Next base: position 135,207,244 of record NC_045957.1, on the reverse strand, counting down.
AGAACCATATGGAAACATCTAACATTTCAGTCATGGGCAAATGTCGATATTATGCCTTTTTTTAAATTATAAACCCTGCTTTATAACTTAGGCAGACCTTGTCTAATAGCTATGAGGGAAATGACAAGAATGGTGATATTAAATTTCTCTAGACTAACAGTAAATTTTTCCATACTGCTGTCAAAAATGTTGAACATCTGGAACCTGCTGTGCGAGTGCATGGCTCACTGCAGGAACATTTTATCAATTTTTAGTTATTCTCTTGCTACTAAAAAATTTCCATGCAGTGCTTCAGATCAAATAAAGTCTTGAGCAGTTAAACCTTTCAAAAAAAAAAGGAAGTTAAAACATTGGGACGGCATCATTTTTTAATATTACTAGCACATGGGAATGACAGCTTTTCTGTCCTGAAGTGTATCTCGGTACCTAGAATGAAAATTCTTTGATGTATCTGAAAAAAAAAAATACGCTCAACAGTTTTATTTTTAATCCATATTTATGACACACAATAACCAATGTGATTGAGAGCTGTATTGTCACAGAGTTCATGTTTCCAAATTATAAGGACATGCTTTGTGATTTCCTTTTAAACTTCTGAGAATTCTATATGGTGTTATATTTTCATATCAATTTTTAATAGTTTTATTCCGATTTGTCTTATGATACTGAGCTACTACAAATCCTGTTGAGCTAATTGTTTGAACGTTTGTAAACTGCTAATTTCACATTCTGATAGAAATTCCACTCATTACTTCTGTATGAAATTGCAAATTTCGTTCAGAAATATTCTTGGAGAGCTTGTTAACGAACAGCAATAGACAGCAAATACAACTTTCCCATTCTACTAAACCCATTCTCCTTATTGCAGCACTTCCCTATGCAATTGCAGCTGAAACAACCTTTACCACCTTTGCTAATGCCACTCAAGATCTAATAGCAACAATTCACTTTCAATTGTCACATACTGCAATCAACACTCACAATATAGTCATCCCTTGGGGAACTGTGATTAGATTGAGTGACAATTTTGCAAGAGCTTTGTGCTCGGGTGACCCCAAGCTTCCAGTTCCTCGTCACTCTGTCTTTGGCTTCCCATACTATTCAATTGAAGCTCAACATAACATAACCATGTCCGATAACTTGTGCTTATTCCACCTTTATAGATTCAACATTGAATTCAATGATTCATGATGATTAATTCAGTTCAGCCTTGTCAGTATTTGAATGAATGAATGAATGAATACGTTTATTGGCCAAGTATCCACATACAAGGAATTTGCCTTGATGCTCCGCCCGCAAGTGACAACATGACATACAGTGACAGTTAGGAATGGCACATAAACCATTCAACATTAAAAATAAAACATTATTGATTAAACATGCGAATTAAATAAAATACCAGAGCAAAAGGAAGCTACATATGTTTGGTTATTGAATAGAGCGACTACTCGTGGAAAAAAAGCTGTTTTTATGTCTGGCTGTGGCAGCTTTGACAGTCTGGAGTCGCCTTCCAGAGTGAAGTGATTCAAAGAGTTTGTGGCCAGGGTGAGAGGGGTCAGAGATGATCTTGCCCGCTCGCTTCCTGGCCCTTGCAATGTACAGGTCGTCAATGGAGGGAAGGTTGCAGCGAATAACCTTCTCAGCTGATCGAACGATTCGCTGCAGCCTCCGGATGTCGTGTTAGGTGGTTGAGCCAAACCAGACCATGATGGAGAGGGTGAGAACAGACTCTACGATGGCCGTATAGAATTGGACCATCATTGCCTGTGGCAGATTGTGCTTCCTCAGCTGCTGTAGGAAGTACATCCTCTGCTGTGCCTTTTTGACTGTGGAGTCGATGGCAGCCCCCCATTTAAGGTCCTTGGAGATGATGGTTCTCAGGAACTTAAAAGACCCCACAGATGTGACTGTGGTGTTGTTGATGATGAGTGGGGTGAGGGGAGGGGGAGCTCTCCTAAATTCTATAATTGTCTGCAAACTTGAGAAACTTGACAGAGGAGTCAGTGGAGGTGCAGTAATTGGTGTAGAGAGAGTAAAGGAGAGGCGAGAGTACGCAGCCTTGCGGTGCTCCTATGCTGAGGGTCTGCGGGACCGAGATATGCTTTCCCAGCCTGACATGCTGTTCCCTGTCTGTCAGGAAGCTGGTGATCCACCAACAGAGGGGTGCAGGAACAATCAACTTGGAAAGTTTGGAGTGTAGTAGCTCTGGAACAATGGTGTTGAATGCACAGCTAAAATCAACAAACAAAATCCTTGGTGCCCTGGCGCTCTAGGAGCTGGAGGATGAAGTGCTGGCCCAGGTTGACTGCGTCATCCACAGATCTATTGGCCCAATATGCAAATTATAGAGGGTCCAGCAGGGGGTTTGTGATATTTTTCAGCTTGGCCAGCACAAGCCTTTCAAGGGTCTTCATAACTACAGAGGTCAGTGCAACAGGCCTGTAGTCATTAAGACCAGTAATCCTTGCCTTTTTGGGCATAGGGACAATAGTAGAGGCTTTGATGCAGGCAGGGACAGTACAGGTCTGCAGGACTGGTTGAAAATGTCTGTGTAGACCGGTGCCAGTTGTTCGACACAGAGCTTGAGAGTAGAGGGGGGAACATTGTGCGGTCCTGGAGATTTCTGGCTTTTCTGCCTTCTGAACAGCTTCTCCACCTCCTCTATTTTTATTGTTGATGATGTTGTGCAGCACGGAGGGGGTGGGTAATTAGGTGTTAAGTGGCGATTAGAGAGGGGTGAGTGGGAAAGGGTCCAGTCTTTTCAGACTGGAGTCTTGGTTTAAGTAGGTGTGAAGTGGTGATTGGGGAGGAGTGGGTGTAGAAGGGTCGAGTCTTTGCAGATCGGGGTCTGGCTGTGTTGGTTGGGGAGGTGGTACCAGGGTTACGTTTCTGCTTGTCAAACCTGCAGTACAACTCATTCAGGTCGTTGGGCAGCGGAGAGTTTTCCTCTTGTAGCTGGTGATTTCTTGCAAGCCCTTCCAAACTGAAGAAGAGTCATTAGCTGAGAAATTGCTCCTCAACGTTTTTTTCTTGGCAGCTCTGATTCCTCTTCTCAGCTTGTGCTTTGCCTGCCTGTAGAGGTCTGCAACCCCGCTCCTGTAGGCTTCCTCTTTAGACTGTCGGAGCTGTCTGAGTTCTGTGGTAAGCCAGGGCTTGTCGTTGTTGAACCAGGTCTGGGTCCTAGTTGGAATGCAACTGTCCTCACAAAAGCTGACATATGATTCTCTCTCCTATTTTTGTATCTTTAGTTTTCATTCATATCTTCCTACTTTCAACATCTCAGATGGTCTTATCTGTGGTTATTCACCGTCCATTTGTCCATAAAATAACTCCAGTTCCCTATTCCGTCATAGACTTTTGTTCTGTCTACCCTCCCTTGTTCTTCCAATGTAAATGTTTTTGTCTCCAATTTTTATGAGTTCTGCTGCAGTCATCAATCTGAAATAATAAATAATTTTATCTCTCCAAAGATGACTTGCTGAATTACCAACATTGATTTGAGATTAACCTCCATTAATTCTACATTTAAAAAAATGAAGTAGGGGGAAGAGCAGGTCACTTAATTCTCAAGCCTGCTCTGTTCTTCAGTAAGATTCAGGGACAGTTACTTCCCAGCTGCTATCAGGCAACTGAATCATCCTACCACAGCCAGAGAGCTACGCTGAACTGCTATCCACCTCATTGGTGACCCTCGGACTATCCTTGATCGGACTTTGCTGGCTTTACCTTCCACTAAACATTATTCCCTTATGTATCTATACACTATAAACGGACTTGATTGTAATCATGTGTTGTCTTTCTGCTGACTGGATAGCACACAACAAAAAGCTTTTCACTGTACCTCGGACCACATGATACTAAACTAAACTAACTAACTAGATCAGGACTAATTCGATTGTAACCAGTTTCACGTTCCCACTGTTCTGCAAAGGGCATCTCACACTCAAGCTATAGATGTAACTGGCCTTCATTCATCACAAGCATCTCCCATGTCACAGGGGAGACATGGGAGATGAACCTCTCTAAATTTAAAATGTTTCTGCTTTTTGTACATTTTCGGGTACAAATATAATAACAAATGGTCAAATACAACTTCAATATTTACAGTGCAGAGGTTCCTTCCACACCTGGTTCCATAAAAAAATGTATATTCAGCCCTGAATATATATTACGTGTGAAGACAAGACGGCTTCATTCAGATAAGATAGTTCACATCAATACAGTGAGACTCTTGTTTTAGCAGACCCCTTTAGAACGGATTATATTCGGTTATAGCAGATGGACCCCTGACTCGCACCGCCTCCCCAGCTGCTTCGACTGCAGGCTTCTGAGAGCCCCCCCCCCCCCCGACTCGTAAGGTGCACCTTCCTTCCACCGCCTCTTCGTTCACTTTGCCCGTTCGACCACCGTCGTCGCCTCAAAGCCATTCATATGTAGTTCAATTAATGTAATCCTGTTATCTGCACATTTGTTTCATGCATATGAAAATGTCTCAAGGGCATCTTTGTTTTTTCACCGAGATTTAAAATTAGAGAGGGTGCAGAAAATATTCACAACATTGTTGCTGGGACTGGAAGGCATGAACGAGTACATGGAATGAGCTGCCTGAACAAGTGTTACTGTGGTTTAGAAATGTAATTGGCCAGGTTCATGGATAACAAAGGTTTAGAGAGATCTGGGCCAAAAGCTGGCAAATGGGACGAGCTCAGGACAGGTTGGGCGTCGGGCCTGTTTCTGCGCTGTATATTCCGGACTTTTGCGGTCCTAATACTTGGCTCTATTTAGAGATCAAATATTACCTTGTTTGTTTTCTAGAACATATCTGAAGTGGCGTCTTTCTGCAAGCCTGTAGCCTATTCCCTTCACAAGCACATGTAACGTTTATCTGATTTCAAAATCAATTGTGGCTTGATTTTGCAAATCTTTTGAAGTCTGGTTCTGGCATGCATTAATTAAATCAATTGTAATTATACTATGAAAAGATACAAAAGGCTGGAGTACCTCAGCAGGTCAGCAGCATCTCTGAAATGCTTCAGGTTGGGTCCTTCCTTCAGACTTTTTTTGTGGGGGAGGGGGGTGAGGGGGAGGAAGCTGAGAGTAGGGCGAAGCCTGACAAGTGATAATAATAAATAATAATACATTTTATTTATGGGCGCCTTTCAAGAGTCTCAAGGACACCGTACAAAATTTAGCAAATAGAGTAAAAACATGTAAGCGGAATTAAATAAATAGTAAAGACATCACCAGTACACAAATTAAAGACAGAATTCAATCCAAAGACAAAAATTAAAAACACAATATAACCATATAACCATATAACAATTACAGCACGGAAACAGGCCATCTCGGCCCTACAAGTCCGTGCCGAACAACTTTTTTCCCTTAGTCCCACCTGCCTGCACTCATACCATAACCCTCCATTCCCTTCTCATCCATATGCCTATCCAATTTATTTTTAAATGATACCAACGAACCTGCCGCCACCACTTCCACTGGAAGCTCATTCCACACCGCTACCACTCTCTGAGTAAAGAAGTTCCCCCTCATGTTACCCCTAAACTTCTGTCCCTTAATTCTGAAGTCATGTCCTCTTGTTTGAATCTTCCCTATTCTCAAAGGGAAAAGCTTGATCACATCAACTCTGTCTATCCCTCTCATCATTTTAAAGACCTCTATCAAGTCCCCCCTTAACCTTCTGCGCTCCAGAGAATAAAGACCTAACTTATTTAACCTATCTCTGTAACTTAGTTGTTGAAATCCAGGCAACATATGAAGAGAGAGCAGCGGCAGGTAAAGCGCGCCAGCGTACACTCTCCCTTCCGGCAGCCATCTTGGACACAGAATAAAATAATCATTTACACACAGAAAAACATCCCCCCACAATGATTACCACTGTGGGGGAAGGCACAATGTCCAGTCCCCATCCCCAGTTCTCCCATAGTCAGGCCTATTGAGGCCTCCACAGTTGCCTCTACGGAGGCCCGATGGTCCTGGCCGTTCTCGCCGGGTGGTGTTGCTCCAGCGTCGGGAGAGTCCTCACAGCGGCTGGGACGGCCGATTCCCTACCGGAGTCTGTGGCATTCCAAAGCCGACAGGGCCGCGTCGGTTGGTGCTCCGAGGCTCCCGATGTTAAAGTCGGCCGCTCCACAGTCCCGCAGCTCGACGGTGTTGATTACGGCGGTCTCAGCATACCGGAGCTCCAGCGCGGCGACCCAGGCAAGGCATCGCCCGCTCCGCTCCGTGATAGCGCTCCAGCGCTGTGCCGCCACCGAAGCTGAAGGTAGGCCGCAAGGACGGGTCGACGGTGCAACCCGGGGAAAAAGCTGCCTCACCGACCAGGTAGGGACCTAGAAAATAGTTTCCCCCTTCCCCCCCAGATAAAAAAAGTCAAATTCCCCAACAAACATATGACAAAATTCACTAAAAACGAATTAAAAAAGTGAATTGAACGGACAGCTGCTGATTAGCAGCCGTTCCCCAGGATGTACAGGTGGATCAGGGGTGTTTTGATTGGACAAAGACCTGAGATGAAAAGACAAAAAGTGTGAGGTTAGGATAGAAGAAGCCTGAGATGTGATGTCAGAGGACAAAATATAGGTAGAAGCGGATGTGGGGGGGGGGGGTGAAATAGCTGTGAATCCAGGTGGGCACAGGGAAGAGGGAGAGTTAGTAGGTTAGTCCCCTAAATTTTGAGAATTTTATGTTCTTCTGCCATTGGGTTGTTAGTACCCAAGTGTATATGAGGTACTTTTGCATCAGTTTACATGTGGGCTCAGTCTGGCAATACAGGACAGAAAGATCAGTATGGAAATGAGAATCAAAATAGTTAACAACTGGGCTAGGCCTTGGCGGACTGAGCGCAAGTGTCCGGCAAAGAAGTCGCCAAATTTATGCTTGGTCTCGACAAATGCAAAAGAGGAATGCATGGGGAAAGCTGAATGCAGTAGATGAGATTAGCGGAGGTGCACATCAACCCCTCTGCAGTTCGTTGTATCATAATTATACCATCACTGTGCCATGTTAATCCCTAACACCTACTATCCCTGGTAACCTTTCATTCTGGTGCCGATCACAAATCCTCACTTTGAAGATCAAAGAAATAGGTTTAAATGGCATTATTCAAGAACTAAATTGATTTATTTCCCTGTTCTATAAACCATACCTCTAGCTAAGCTATATGAATATAATCACAACAGCAACATCTGGCTGTGTCTTGTGTACAAAAAACATGGCAAGTTCAATCCTGTTTTTTACTGCCCAGTGTACTTGGCAAAAATGAGGACCATAATGGTGTATGCAGTATTGATGAGAGCAATTGCAGCTGCAGCAACACTCTAAGCTTTGCACTGTAATGAGTCTCGTCGTAAGCACGGCAAGATATAACACATGTTTATTAAAATCCACTTACAGCATTGGTCTGCAGGACATTACAGTAACTAGCAGCTACTCAGACTGAATTAAGTCGGGAAAAGTAAAATGTAATACGATCCGCACGTTTCATTGCCTCAGGACCAGCCAGGTTTAGTAACACCGAAGCACGTACTTCTGGAGGACCAATTCCAGCCACTACCCCTCTGATCCCCCTCGCTGGCTCCTCCTCCCCCCCCCCCCGTGATGCCCCCCTCTCCACCATGGCTCTTCCCCGTCTTTTCTCCGAGCTCACTCCCCTCCGCACACAAACCCCTCTCCCCCCACAACTCACTCACACACACTCCCGCCCACACATACCCCCCAACCCCCCCCCCCCACACAACCCCCTCACACACAACCCCACCACACATCCCCCCCCCCCCCCCCCCCCCCCCCCCCCGCCCACAACCCCCCTTCCCCTCACACACCCCCCCCCCCACACAATCCCCCCACACACTGATACTCTTCCCAACTGCACTGTAGGAGTATCTTCATTGGAATAACTCGCTGCTCAAAAGCATTAAATGCTGGAATCTTGAGCAAAACACAAAGTGTTGGAGGAACTCTGGATCATGCAGCATCTGTGGAGGGAATGGACAGTTGTTGTTTAGGGTCAGTAAACTACTTCGTCCAATACTGCCCTGATAATACAAAATGAATAAATAGAAACAACTCTATTGGGATAAATATACAAACATTTACTGGTTAAATTCAAGCTTCATAATTTTATGGGTTGGAATTTTTTTTCCCCATCTGTGTTCCCAGTGTAAAGTGGACAGCTCTGGATCCCTCTGATTACTGTGTGGGGATTTACATTTTTCACAAATGCATGTGTACATTTTGTGTGCAGTTGGAGTAAGCTCAGCTGTAAACCTTCATTCCTCTACCTCGGACTAATAATGAACTAGCAGCCTATGTTTGGGTTCGCACATGATGCATTGTCCTTTCAGCGAGGCAGCTGTTTCAGGATTCATGCCCAATGAGCACTAATGCTCCTGGTTATTTGTAGTTGGAAAATTCACATTCATTTTGTATTGAATATCTCAATTATTTGGTATATATAGATCATACAATATCTATATATAGTAGTATAAGAACCGCCCTGCGTTCCACAATATCTGTGCCAAAAATTATGCCAAGTAAAATTAATTTCCTTTGCCTTCACAGGATCCATATTCCTCCAAGCCCTGCATATCCCTGTGGCCAGTTAAAGCCTCTTCAACCTTATTTTATCTGCCACCACGACCAACCCAGGCAGCATGTTCCATGCACACACAGCACATTCCAGGCAGCCAGCATGACTCTGCACAACTTGCAACGCACATCTCTTTTAAACTTTCCCCTATTCACATTAAAGCTAGGCCCTCTAGTTTTTGACATTTCCATCTTGGGAAAAGGGTTCTTATTACCTCCCAAAAGTATATCTCAACCACAACATCCAGCACTCGAGAGAAAACAATTCAGGTTTGCTACAAACCCACTGAAAATTCAATTTGTTTACTATAAACGTACTGTTAACAGACTATTGACCGACATCTACTATAAACATACTGTAAATAGACTATAGACAATAGGTGCAGGAGTAGGCCATTCGGCCCTTCGAGCCAGCACAGCCATTCAATGTGATCATGGCTGATCATCCACAATCAGTACCCCGTTCCTGCCTTCTCCCCATATCCCCTGACTCCGCTATCTTTAAGAGCCCTATCTAGCTCTCTCTTGAAAGTATCCAAAGAACTGGCCTCCACCGCCCTCTGAGGCAGAGAATTCCACATTCACAAAAATGGTTCATCATCTCCGTTCTAAATGCCTTACCCCTTATTCTTAAACTGTGGCCCCTGGTTCTGGACTCCCCCAACATTGGGAACATGTTAATAATCTTATATGTTTCAATAAGATCCCCTCTTATCCTTCTAAATTCCAGAGCATACAAGCCCAGCCGCTCCATTCTCTCAGCATATGACAGTCCCGCCAACTCGTGAATTATCCTTGTGAACCTACGCTGCACTCCCTGAATAGCAAGAATGTCCTTCCTCAAATTAGGGGACCTATACTGCACACAATACTCCAGGTGTGGTCTCACTAGGCCCCTGTACAACTGCAGAAGGACCTGCAAGATGCTCCTATACTCAACCCCTCTTGTTACGTAGGCCAACATGCCATTCGCTTTCTTCACTGCCTGCTGTACCTGCATGCTCACTTTATAAATATTGACTGACATCTACTATAAACCTACTGACTCCCACAGCTATCTTGACCACACTTCGTCCCACCCTTCTCCTTGTAAAGACTCTATCCCCTACTCCCAATTCCTCCATCTGCGCCCGGGACGAGGTTTTCCACACCAGCGCATTGGAGATGTCCTCATTCTTTAGGGATCGGGGGTTCCCCTCTTCCATTATAGATGAGGCACTCACTAGGGTCTCCTCGATATCCCGCAGCTCTGCTCTTACTCCCCGTCCCCCCCCCCCTCTCGGAACAAGGACAGAGTCCTCCTTGTCCTCGCTTTCCACCCCATCAGCCGTCGCATACAACATATAATCCAACATTTTCGCCACCTCCAAAGGGATCCCACTACTGGCCATATCTTCCCATCTCCACCCCTTTCCGCAAAGTTCTTTCCTTCCGTAACTCCCTGGTCAACTCATCCCTTCCTACCCAAACCACCCCCTCCCCAGGTACTTTCCCCTGCAACTGCAGGAGATGCAACACCTGTCACTTTACCTCCCCCTCGACTCCATCCGAAGACGCAAACAGTCTTTCCAGGTGAGGCAGAGGTTTACTTGCACCTCCTCCAAACTTCTCGTCATCAGGGAGACCAAGCGCAGGCTCGGCGATCGTTTCGCTGAACACCTCCGCTCAATCCGTCTTAACCAAGCTAAATTACTGGTGGCCCAGCACTTCAAGTCGCCCTCCCATTCCATATCTGACCTTTCTGTCCAGGGCCTCCTCCATTGTCAGAGTGAGGCCCAGTGCAAATTGGAGGAACAGCATCTCATATTTCGCTTGTTTAGCTTACACCCCAGCGATATGAACGTTGACTTCTCTAACTTCGGGTAGCTCTTGCTCTCTCTTTCCTTCCCCTCCCCCTTCCCAGTCCTCCCACTGGTCCCACTGTCTCCGCCCGCTTTCTTTCTTTGTCCTATCCCCTCCCCTGACATCAATCTGAAGAAGGGTCTCGACCCGAAACGTCGCCAATTCCTTCTCTACATAGATGTTGCTTCACCTGCTGAGTTTCTCCAGCATTTTGTATCTACCTTCGATTTTACCAGCATCTGCAGTTCTTTCTTAAACACTTCAAGTTTGCCCAACCTTTCTTTATAACTAATACTGCCTAATCCAGGCAGCATTCTGCACTCTATCCAAAGCCTCCACAACCTCCTGTAATGGGTCGTCCAGAACTACACACCATATAATATATTAAGAATTAAATTATGGCCATGAAAATGCATGATGTGAAATCGTGTTTACTTTAAATATATTATTTCTTGACCTATTCTAGTTGAAAATATTAACAAGTTTATAAACTAATATGTTATTTTTGAAGAAGGGTTTCGGCCCGAAACGTCGCCTATTTCCTTCGCTCCATAGATGCTGCTGCACCCGCTGAGTTCCTCCAGCAATTTTGTGTACCTTCGATATTCCAGCATCTGCAGTTCCCTTTTGAACACCTGTTATTTTTTTATTGTTGTGTTTGATTGTGAAGATTATTTGAAAGTTGAAAGACATTGTATGTTGGTATGGTATAGCAGTTAAAGTTGTTGATGACATAATGGCGGTTAGAGGGCTAAGATCTTCCGAATACTTAAGGAGCTACGGAGTGATGCATGTGAACATTTCCATCCAGGGAAAAGGCACATAATTTCATGTGATAGGAATAAAATTAGGCCATTCGGCCAATTAAGTCTATTCCGCCATTCAATCATAGCTGATCTTTCTCTTCCTCCTAACCCCACTCTCCTGCATTATCCCCATAACCTCTGACACCATATTAATCAAAAAATCTATCTATCTATCTCCGCCTTAAAAATATCCATTGACTTGGCCTGCACAACCGCCTGTGGCAATGAATTCCCCTGATTCACCACCCTCTGACTAAAGAAATTCCAACTCATCTCCTTCCAAAAGGTATATCCTTTAATTCTGAGGCTGTGCCCTCTGGTCCTAAACTCTCCCACTAGTGGAAGCAGCCTCTCTACATCCACTCCATCCAGGCCTTTCACTATTTTTTGCGTAGACCAGCATCTGCGGTTCCTTGTGTATAAAATATCTTTGTTGGTGTGTTAGCGGCGTGGATTGTGAATAATAGTTTCTCAGTGAGGAGGGCAGTTGTGTGTGTGTGTGTGTACCAGAGCAGTAGTTCAGGGTTGTGGCAGCCTGATGATGAGTGAGCTATGGATCACTGGTTGATGTTTCAGCCGTTTACTCTTCCTTTTCCTAATGAAGCTGCAAAGAGCCACCAAAGGCTGTTATTTTCACCAGCCAATCGGCTACTTGCTGGTCTCTGATGTCACTGAGGGGGTTTTAACTTTTTATTTGTAAACGTCAGAACCCCTCGCTCTGACTGCAGGACCCGGTAGGTCAACATCTCTGTGTGTGACGATCTCTCCCATCCATGCGGCCAGCTCTCTCACAGTGTGGGGCTCCCTCTCTGACAGTGCAGGATCCCGCTTGGTCACCAACTCTGTGTGCGGCACTCCCTCTCTCACAAGTCCATGCTGCCTCAGTGACGGTGCGGTCACCATGGGACTCTCCCTCACAGTGGAGCCCTGTGCGACTCTCCCTCACTGATGGTGCGGCACTCCCTCTCCAACAGTGCAGCACCCTGGGCAAGAGATGTGCCGCTGACTACAAGGCAAAGAACAACACTGTCAACCAAATAAAACTCGTGTCATTTGGAGTAAAGTGACTAATTCTCATGTTAACAGTGGCATGGTCCGTGCCAAGTTCAAAAGTAATCTGCCTGCGAAGGCTATTGGGTATAGGATTCGAGTATGCTGTCCCCATCAGGAGTTTAAAGTAAAGGTGTACATAAATTGAAAATAAATAGTAAATTGGTGTATAAAAAAACCAAAACAAAAAAAACCCAGTGCAACACTCTCTCAGCGCCCCTTCTCGCACCATACGACTCTCCCTCACTGACAGTGTGGGGCTCCGTTTCTCACCGTGCAACACGTCCTTCGTGATAATGCGTCTCTCCCTCAGCGCTCTCTCTCTCTCGGTGCGGTGCTCCCTCAATGTTCCGTCTCTGACAGAGTGTAACCACCCTGACCACATTCTCATTTCACTCCTGCCTGAAAACTGTAACGTTCAGGTTCAGGAGCAGCCGCTTCCCCACAACCATCAACACCTACAAATACTACAACCTCCAAATAAGCTCTGAACCACATAGACTTGGGGGCATTGGTTTTGTCTTTTTGCACTATTATCGTCTGTCTGTTTTACGTGTATGTCTACATATTCTGTTGTGCTGCTGCAAGTAAGAATTTCATTGCTCTGTTTGTGACATTTGGGGTCCATAATTCCCTGAATGTGGCAGCACAAGTAGACTGAGTGGTGAAGAAGGCTGGGGAGGGGAAGGAGGGAGAAAGCAAGGACTTACTGAAATTAGAGAAGTCAAATGTTCATACCGCTGGGTGTAAACTACCCAAGCGAAATATGAGGTGCTGCTCCTCTGGGTACTTTCCCTTGCAACCGCAGGAAATGCTACACTTGTCGCTTTACCTCCCTCCTCGACTCCATCCAAAGACCCAAGCAGTCTTTCTAGGTGAGGCAGAGGTTCACCTGCACCTCCTCCAACCTCATCTACTGCATCCGCTTTTCCAGGTGTCAATCTCTCTACATCGGTGAGACCAAGCGCAGGCTTGGCGATCACTTCGCCCAACACCTCCGCACAGTTCGCACTGACCAATCTGATCTCCGGTTACTCAGCACTTCAACTCCCCCTCCCATTCCGAATCCGACATTTCTGTCCTGGGCCTCCTCCATTGCCAGAGTGGAATGTCGCCTATTCCTTCTCTACATAGATGCTGCCTCACCCGCTGAGTTCCTCCAGCATTTTTGTCTACCTTCGATTTTTCCAGCACCTGCAGTTCTTTCTTAAACATAGGAATCTGAGGAGTATGTGTTTCACACAAAGGGTTGTGGATGTATGGAACAAGCTGCCAGAGGAGGTAGTTGAGGCTGGGACTATCCCATCATTTAAGAAACAGACAGGTACATGGATCGGACAGGTTTGGGGGGATATATGGACCAGGCGCAGTCAAGTGGGACTAGTGTAGCTGAGACATTGTTGGCCGGTGCGGGCGAGTTTCCACACTCTCTCACTCTATGACCACTTTTTTTCTCTCTTTCCCAGGACTGAAGAAGAATTTTCAGCCTGAAAAATTAACCTTGTTTCTTTTGCCGCACATACTTCCTAACATTCTGAGTCTTTCGAACATCTTTTGGCCATAATGGATGTGTGTTGCTTAAACATTTAGTATTACTTTTTGTCTGAATAATTGAAGCCCTTGAACCTAATAATACTTTGGACATCTGTTGAAGACTCTGCATGTTCACTTCAGGGAAATTACATTGTGACACAACATGCCCATCACACGTCTCCTTGTAGACATCAACTGAACAAATCTGTTATCAAAGAGAAAACCACAGGATGTCAAAACATATTGTGAAATGCCAACTCTTCATTCCAAATTCGTAGCATTTTGTCTCCAAAGTTTCACTAACTTTCAGACTTCAATGCAAATGTCTAAGTGCCAAACTTGATGTTTAGCTGTTTCTGGAAAAAAATATTTTCAACTGAAGTAGATGTGCAACCAGGAAGTTAACTCGGCAATTGATGATTCCATTCATTGTCTACCTTTGGCTATTGAGATAGAAGTGATTGAATATTTCCTAGGTGCCACTGAAGTGACCACAGCAAACTACTGCAGCGTGTGACCTTGTTCGATATGCACTGTAGCAGATAAGCTGACGATAGAGGCAGTCACTGCTGATGAAGTGGACATGTGTATCTAAAAAGTGGAAATGACCGAAGTGCTAATCTAGTTGGTAGCATCCAGTGAAAGGAAAAAAAGAGTCAATGTCTCAGGTCTGCGACCCTTTGTCAGAACTATCATCATTGGTGGGTCCAAATTATGGCGATGAAATTTGGGTGCAAATCAATATGGGATTCCACTCCAGGATATCCTAGATGTCTGAAGAAGGGTATCGGCCCGAAATGTTTCCTATCTCCTTCGCTCCATAGATTCTGCTGCACCAGCTGAGTTTCTCCAGCATTTTTGTGTACCTATCCTAGATGTCCTCTTTCGTTAGTAAAGGTGATTTTCCCCTTTGCTGTTGTGAGTGGATCCCTCACCTGGGTCACCTCTGTGTCCTGCAATTTTGCTCTTGCTCCCCCCCCCGACAGAACAAGGATAGCACCCCACCAATCTCTGCATCTGACACTTTTTCTGAAATTTCCGTCACCTGCACCTCCCACCACGAGTCACATGTATCCATTCCCACCCTTTCCTGCAGAGATCACTCCCTCTGCACTCCTTGATTTGCTTCTCCATTCCCACCCTAGCGGCTCCCTCCCCAGGTACTATTCTCTTGAGATGGAAACTGCATGAGATGTAACATTGCCCCAACACCCCTACCTCACCTCCATCTTGGGACCCCAGCACCCTTAGGTGAGGCAGAAGTTCCATGACCTCCTCTAACCTCATCTACTGCATTTGGTGCTTGTTATGTGCTTCCATTACATCGCTGAGACCAAGCAGAGACTAGGTGACAATTTTGGCTGAACGCTTGTGCTTGGTCCGCCAAGGCATGCTGGACCGCCTAATCTAAACACCCGCCTATTACCATAGCAACCATTCTCTCCTGGGCCTCCTCCATTGCCAGAGTGAAGCCACACGCAAACTGGAGGAACAGCACCTCATATTCTGGTTGGTTGGCTTCCTGCCTGCCGGTATGAACATTGAATTTTATAATTTTGGGTAACAGCCCACTCCATTCTTTCCTGCACCCCCTCTCTTTCATGCCCCTGGTGCGCAATATCCAACCCGTTTCCCCGTACCGTCCTCTTGCACCTATTTCATACATTAACAGCACAATGAGCGCATCACATCATTTTCAAACATTCTCTCCTTATCAACACTCTTTTCTCTCCATGTCACCCTTTTCTCTCTTTTAGTCCCCTTTTGTGTCATCTTTGTCCACCCACTTGCCTAACAAAAGAAACCCTCACCTTTATCCAACTATCATTTGCCAAGCTCTGTCCTTCCCCCATCTCTTTCTATCCCCTACTACAATCTAGGAAAAGATTTAAAAGGAATCTGAGGGGTAACTTTTTCACACAAAGGGTGGTGGGTGTATGGAGCAAGCTGCCAGAGGTGGTAGTTGAGGCAGGGACTATCCCAACATTTAAGAAACCGTTAGATAGGTACATGGAGAGGACAAGATAGAAACATAGAAACATAGAAAATAGGTGCAGGAGTAGGCCATTCGGCCCTTCGAGCCTGCACCGTCATTCAATATGATCATGGATGATCATCCACTCAGTAATTGGTGGGAATGGATCAAACGCAGGCAGGTGGGACTAGTGTATCTGGGACATGTTGGCCGGTGAGGGTAAGTTGGGCTGCGGGGCTTGTATCACACTATGACTCTAATGATAGACCCCAGGATATTGAGGGGTGGGGATTAATTAGGGTAATGCTGTTGTAAATCAAGTGTGAGGATGGTTATAATCTCTGCAGGAGATAGTTATTTTTTCACCTATGGTGTGCCCCTCATTTTGTTCGTCCAATGCCCAAAGGTTCTTTGGTAACTAAAAAACATGTGGCATTTACAAATTTATGTCATCATGACTCATCAAGTGGATGATTGAGAGGCAGTGATTAAAATTGTAAAACTCAGTCGCCCTTAGCTATTTAGTTGCTGCACAACAAATTCTTCAAGTCAAAAATACTCATCCTCTTTGAGAAATTATCATTGATGGTCTATCAAATAACATGGGAACACTCTTGACTCTTGTTCATTCTTGAGGTTGGCCGTAGAAACTTGGAGGCAAACATAGATGAATATCATTTCAGGTAAATCACGAGGTGTGCAAGCTCTTTTTTTGATGGATTTCTGTTGGAGGAAGGAACGAGGCATTTAAAAAAATTAAGTATAAGGTCACAAATCCAGTCTGTGCTAATAATGCTGGTGGAGTTTCAGCATTATTTGTAGTTATAATTGGGTGATTGTAAAATTATATAATTGTGTGTTGAATGGATCAGTGTTTGTATTCAGAAGAGTGGAGGAGAATTACCTCTGATAATTTCATAAGAATTTTCTTTAACAGTATGCCCTCCATTCAACAAGAAAAATATTACTGGATTTAGATCAAGTGTAAATACAACAGATGCTGGAAACCTGACATACAGCACAAAATGATGAAAATACCAAGCACGCAGAGAGTATATGTGGAGCAGAAAGATTTGATGTTTCAGATTAAAGGTAGACAAAAATGCTGGAGAAGCTCAGCGGGTGAGGCAGCATCTATGGAGCGAAGGAATAGGTGACGTTTCATCAGTCTGAAGAAGGGTCTCGACCCGAAACGTCACCTATTCCTTCGCTCCATAGTTGCTGCCCCACCGCTGAGTTTCTCCAGCATTTTTGTCTACCTTCGATTTTTCCAGCATCTGCAGTTCTTTCTTAAATGTTTCAGATTAATGTCTTTGAATTTTGGATCTGGACCTGCAGAATCGAATGGTTGCAGATCTCTAGAATGTTGGTTAGGTTATGACATTATCAAAATTAGCTCAGTTATGCAGAAAGGAAAAGAGCCAATGTGGAATTATGCTGCTAACAGGAGGTTATGTATTTTGTACATATTAATGAAGATCTGCTCCAGAAAAAACTCAATGAAAGACAGAGGTCGAGATGAAATGGCATTGAAAGAGAAAAGGATTAAGGTGGCACTGAGACAATTCCTAGTCGAGGGAAGAGCAGGGCATTCAAAGCTAGATGATTTCCACTGGTGAACTTTCTCAGGAGCAGGATATGGAGAAACAAAGCTGAGGAGGACGGCAATAAAATGCTGACTCAGCCTGCAGATCCCATAATTTCTTGAATGAATAAAGAAAAAAGGAAATGTCAAGGTTTTCTATGGGTGTGTTATCAGTAAAGGTTACATTGGACAACTAATTGATGTAACAGCTGGGAGAAATATGCTGGTCAAGTAGCATCTCTGGAGACAAATGGATAGTTTACATAACTCTCAACGAAGCAAAATGTGTCATTGCTGGTCAAAGTTTACAAGAATTTTGCCGGTCAAAGTTTAGGTCATGTAATTGTTTATTTGAACAATTTTTACATGCGATTGACTGGAGAAATGTAAAAATATTTCAAAGGCCTTGGGCTTTAGTTGGTCTAAGGCTTGGTATATGTTTGGGACGTACACCTTTGCGGACAGCTCTTGGCTTTGACCTTTTGTTTTCTCACATTACCCTTCAATATCTGTCTCCCTCACCCCTGACTCTCAGTCTGAAGAAAGGTCTCAATAGACAATAGGTGCAGGAGTAGGCCATTCGGCCCTTCGAGCCAGCACCGCCATTCAATGTGATCATAGCTGATCATCCCCAATCAGTACCCCGTTCCTGCCTTCTCCCCATATCCCCTGACTCCGCTTTCTTTAAGAGCCCTATCTAGCTCTCTCTTGAAAGTATCCAGAGAACCGGCCTCCACCAGACTCACAACTCTTTGTGTGAAAATGTCACCCATTCCTTCTATCCAGAGATGCTGCCATTCCCGCTGAGTTACTCCAACATTTTGTGTCCATCTTGGCTACGGAGGATGAGCTACGAAGCCCTCTGTGTCTGGAACAGCTGTGTGGGTGGTGTTCAGGCACCGAGCCAGAGCCCTGATAAATCCAGCCGCTGGGGACTTGAGGAAGAAGAAGTTTTAGAGGAGAAACTTGGCAAAGTTTGATGGTGCTGTGAAAAGTGAACTAAGAACATCCCTGAAGGCTGGCACTCATAAAACATTGTGCAGAAATAAAACACATTGTGTGCGAGCAATGACTGATTTTCTTTTGTTGTATTCTGCAAAATCATGATGTGGAGAAAAACTCTTTTCTTTGCATGGTTATTTAGGATTTGAATTGCCTGAGCAGGAAACGAAAACAGATTCAACTTAAGCCTTTTAAGGGAATTGGATGAATACTGATTGAGGAAAGAAAATTACAGCACGGGTAGAAGGCCAAATAGGACAAAATGTATTGTTCTTTGATAATACCAGCAAAATGTAATTGGCTGTGTTGATTATTATTTTGTATGCCGTTCCATGATTGTTTCTCAGCAAGAATTATTATTAAGGAATGGGTTGATTGAGTTTTGGCTGTCGGTATCACTGCAAAAGTATTCTTTGAAAGATTTTGCAGTCCAGTTAACTAACCATCTGGCCATTTTAAGTGACTGAGCTACTTAGGATCTGTGTTTAATTGCACTCACGAAACAAACACGTTTAATTTTTGTGTTGCTGCACAGGGGGAAGGTGACATTTGGCACGTTTGCCTTCATCGGTCAGAGCACTGAGTACAGGAGTTGGAACATAATGTTGCAACTGTACAAATTGTTGATGATACCACATTTGGTGTACTGGTTAAGATTGGACATTTTTGTTTGTAAAATTGAGGTTGAGTGAGCAGACCACACCGCCCTTGCTTCTCAGATCTCTAAACTATAATCTGATTGAGGTTGCAAAAGCTATTGGAAGGATGGGATTAAGCTGAAAAGTGTGCAGGCACGAATGATGAGGATGCATCGGGACTGGAGGGCTTGAGTTATTAAGAGAGGCTACATAGTCTGCGTCATTTTCCCCAGAGCGAGTAGGAGTCTGAGGGATGACCTTCATTGAGGTCCATAAACTCTTGAGGGACATATATAAGGTGGATGGTCACAGTCCAGGGAGGGGAGTCTAAAAAGAGAGGACAGATTTAGGGTGAAAGGAAATATTTGAAAGAAATCTAAGAGGCAATTTTTTCAGAGGTTGGGGGTATATGGAATGAGCTGCCAGAGGAAGCTGTGGAGGCAGGTATGATAACAGAGACAGGTATATAGATAGGAAATGTTTAGAGGATATGGCCAAATGCAGGCAAATGGAACTAGCTTAGTTGGACTTCTAGTCGGCATGGATGAGTTGGGCTGAAGGGCCAGTTTTTCCATGTTGAATGTCTCGATGACAATAGAAAAATGGTGTAGAACACGAGACTTTCCAATGAGGTAATAGCTTGCAAATGATCATTTTTGCAGATTTTTTTTGTGTGCAACAATAGCGATGTAACATTTTAAATAGTTTGACTTTGATTAGTGTGGATCCATGTCTTGCCTGGATTTGCCCATTTTTCAGATAGCCTGGCTGAGATTGGAAATTTGTGTTTGTGAAATTGAGGTTGAGACTGAGCAGACCACACCACATTTGCTTCTCAGATCTCTAAACTATAATCTGATTGAGATTGCAAAAGTTTAAAGTACAGTTTGGAAAAGGGACTGTCCAGTTTGGAAGCAGCCCCCTTGACATCCTTAAGCAGTACAGAGCTAGTTGGCCGTGTTCTCTGTCTGTAACTGTGATGGAGTTCACAGACTACATTGTCAAAACAAACCCCTGTCAACAGTTATTATAAACTTCTGTTATTTACTGTGTGCTGTGGCTGTGATACACTGGGGTATAGTCTCTAACAAGATGAATTCCTATTTTTTTCTATCTGCAAGAGAACTTCTTGAGTTCTATGCAGTGATAATGTAATTTGTAAACTATTTTTCCAAAAATAAATCAAATGTACACGTTCTTTTAAAGACTACCTGCGGAAAAAGAGGGATACTGAGTTGGATGATCAGCCATGATCATATTGAATGGCGGTGCAGGCTCGAAGGGCCAAATGGCCTACTCCTGCACCTAATTTCTATGTTTCTATGTTTCTAAAAGAGCTATTGTGTGAATGCTTTTATTGAACCAGGTAATGCATCTGTTAATGTGAACAAAATCCATTGCTTTTCATTGAAGAGATTAAGAAGCTAAATTTCAAATTTCAATTTATTTTGTAAAGAAGGAACTATGTTAAGAATCGCAATGGGGTGTTCAGTTGCAGAATTAAATTCTGCAATCTTTAAGAAGAAATATATCTTTTGCCTAAATTCTTTGCTGGTTCTGGTAATTCTTTCATATTGATAAATCATTCTTAACATGAATTTGAATTATATTAATTCCTTCACATTTTAACCAATTCTACATGTATACAATATGAAATAGTGTGGGGAACTTATGTTTTAGAGTTAATTAAAAACTTTCTTAATTTGACAGCGCCAAGTAATTTAGCGAGAAATCTGCCAAGTGCTGAATGAAAAGCTGCCAATCATTTACAATGGAAGAAAGTTTCCAAAAATTAATCTACTAAGTCATATAGTGCCCACTGTTCATTTGGGCACTCTTGTGTGATTACCTCCTGCCATAACCTAGTCATAACAATATTAGTCTGTAATCAACATCCACAGTTTTCATTTTTTTTATTTTGGTGCATTTTTTGAAAAGCTTTATGATCACTTTTGATTCAGAATACCATTGATTTTAATTAATTTACAATGTACCGTAATTACTGGCAAGCATTTATCCCTAAGAAAGAGCACTACCTTGACCTGCTTCAGTCCATATATTAAAATTTCTTGCACATTGTTGTTAGGTAGTGAGTTCCAGGAATTTAATTAAAGCCCTGTCAAAGACTGGATAGGATGAGACTTGGAGGCTGTGATGTTTCCATGTGTTTGCTGGCCCTGGCCTTGTCCTTTTGGCTCATTCTGTCTAAAAGTTTAATCAGAGCTGTCAAAGAAGCCATGGCAGTTTGCTGTAGGACATCAGTTTAAAGGTAGCACCTATACTCTCTTAGAAGTTTAAAGAGGTTTGATATGTCACTAAATACTCTTAATAAACTTTTGCAGGTGCATTGTGAAAAAACTCCTGACTGCATCATGGCCTAGGCAAGGCAAGGCAAGGCAAATTTATTTGTATAGCACCATTCGTGCAAACAGCAATTCAAGGTGCTTTACAGGAAAGAAAAAATAAAATAGTCAATAATTAAAAATTGCAAAATAAGCAATACGACAAATGTATGAATAATAAAACAACGTCAATGAAACAATAAAACGATTTTAAAGAGCACATAAAAGGGTTAAAATTGGATGGTTAAGATTACCTGCATGTCGGGTTATGGACAAGTTATAGTAAACAACAGTGTTTTTAGGCCTGATTTAAATGAGCTTACAGTCTGTGCACACCTCAGGTGTTCAGGGAGCTTGTTCCACAGGTGTGGAGCATAAAAACCGAATGCTGCTTCAGCCTTTTTAGTTCTGACCCTGGGAACACAGAGTAAACCTGTCCCTGAAGACCTGAGGAGTCTAGGCGCCTCATATACAACAAGTAGGTCAGAGATGTATTTTGGACCTAGACCATTCAGTGCCTTGTAGGTCAGTAACAGAATTTTAAAATCTATCCTCTTACACACAGGGAGCCAGTGCAAAGATTTAAGGACAGGTGTAATGTGGTCCATTTTCTTGGTGTTGGTCAAGACTCTGGCAGCGGCATTTTGGATAAGCTGCAGTTGTTTAATTGATTTTTTATTGAGACCTGTAAAGATGCCATTACAATAATCTAACCTACTAAAAATATATGCATGAACAAGTTTTTCAGTGTCTTCTTTGGACAGAAATCCCTTGATTCTTGCAATATTTTTTAGATGGTAATAGGCAGATCTGGTAATGGTCTTTATATGGCTGTTAAAATTCAAATCCGAGTCCATAACTACACCAAGGTTTCTGGCTTTGTCTGTGGTTTTCAGTGCAATTGAGTCGAGTTGAGCACTCACCTCTAGCCTTGTTTTTTTGGGACCAAAGACAATAATTTCTGTCTTATTTGCATTGAGCTGGAGGAAGTTCTAGTTCATCCACTCATTGATATGTTTGACACACTGGCTCAGTGAGTGTAGGGGACTATGGTCATGTGGTGACACTGCGATATATAGTTGTGTGTCATCGGCATAAGTGTGGTAGGATATGTTAAAATGCTCTACGATCTGAGCTAGGGGGAGCATATAAATGTTGAACAAAATGGTTCCAAGAATGGAGCCCTGAGGAACCCCGCATGTGAGTTTTGTACGTTCTGATTCAAAATTACCAAGGGAAACAAAATAATCCCGATCTTTCAAGTAAGATTTGAACCAGTCCAGCACAGAACCAGAGAGTCCCACCCACTTCTCCAGTCTGTCAAGCAGTATGTTGTGGTCCACCGTATCAAAAGCAGCACTGAGATCTAGAAGTACCTAGAAATTGCCTAGGATGGCAATTCCAATGCAAAGCAATGTGAGGGGCTGTAGAGAGTGGTGGATTTGGTCCTCACCATCATGGATACAGCCCTCCCCACCATTAAAAGCAGCTACGTGATCTAGATGCCTCACAAAGGTGGCATCTATATCAAAGACTCTCAACATCCAGGTCATATCACCTCCTCACTGCTGCCGTGTGGCAGGAGGTACAGCAGCCTGAAGTCCCACACCGCCAGGTTCAGGAAAATCTACTTTCCTGCAATATTCAGGTTCTTGAACCGACGTGCATAACCCTAATCTTGGGTCAGCAACCGATCACTACAATCTACCTCTTGTACAAGCATGCACATGAACTTTTGTGTGTTGCCTACACTAATTATCCCACTATATGTGAGGGGCAATTTACAGAGGCTGTTTACATCTTTTAGATGTGGGTGGAAACTGGAGCACCCGCAGGTTCTGTGGCGGTGTGAGGCAGCTGCACCACCATTGTATCTCATCCTATCCTTGTATCGCCCTCACTATACGTGCACCTAACAATAAATTCTACTTGACTTGATATCCAGTCTTAGAAACATAGAAATTAGGTGCAGGAGTAGGCCATTCGGCCCTTCGAGCCTGCACCGCCATTCAATATGATCATGGCTGATCATCCAACTCAGTATCCCGTACCTGCCTTCTCTCCATACCCTCTGATCCCCTTAGCCACAAGGGCCACATCTAACTCCCTCTTAAATATAGCCAATGAACTGGCCTCGACTACCCTCTGTGGCAGGGAGTTCCAGAGATTCACCACTCTCTGTGTGAAAAAAGTTCTTCTCATCTCGGTTTTAAAGGATTTCCCCCTTATCCTTAAGCTGTGACCCCTTGTCCTGGACTTCCCCAACATCGGGAGCAATCTTCCTGCATCTAGCCTGTCCAACCCCTTAAGAATTTTGTAAATTTCTATAAGATCCCCTCTCAATCTCCTAAATTCTAGAGAGTATAAACCAAGTCTATCCAGTCTTTCTTCATAAGACAGTCCTGACATCCCAGGAATCAGTCTGGTGAACCTTCTCTGCACTCCCTCTATGGCAATAATGTCCTTCCTCAGATTTGGAGACCAAAACTGTACGCAATACTCCAGGTGTGGTCTCACCAAGACCCTGTACAACTGCAGTAGAACCTCCCTGCTCCTATACTCAAATCCTTTTGCTATGAAAGCTAACATACCATTCGCTTTCTTCACTGCCTGCTGCACCTGCATGCCCACTTTCAATGACTGGTGTACCATGACACCCAGGTCTCGCTGCATCTCCCCTTTTCCTAGTCGGCCACCATTTAGATAATAGTCTGCTTTCCTGTTTTTGCCACCAAAATGGATAACCTCACATTTATCCACATTATACTGCATCTGCCAAACATTTGCCCACTCACCCAGCCTCACCCAGCCTATCCAAGTCACCTTAAATCATACCTATCATTTCTAGCAGTTAATACGTGCACTCCTTACTTTCTGAGCATGTTCTTGTCTCATTAATTATTTGTCCAGCAATTTATCGCAGCGTGGTAAAACTTAGTTGAAATTAAGGACACTGCTCAGTCTAATATTGCCTTGTTCACTGGGTTTTGTATAAGGTATTTAAATAAATGGAATGGTTCTTGTTACCACTGATGAAAGTCAGATTAAAAGGAGCCAAGGACATTCTTCATGTATTAACAAAGCACTTCTTCATATTACACCCTGGCAAAGCTTCATGGTACTGTGGAAATGAACCCAGAGCATTCCTTAAGGCTGGCACTCACGAAACATATTGTGTGCACACATAAAACATATTATGTCAAAATAGTGACTTGATTTTCCATTGTTGTTTACTGAAAAGTCATAACATCTCCAAACATCTGGTTAAATTCTGCTCACACTTTGTTCGAGACCAGTGAATTTCATGAATTTTTATTTAAGTAATCTTAATACAAAAATGAACACAGGAATTAGCCGATAATTTGTGACTGATGTTGGTTGCATGATAATTAATAAGTATAACTAATGTGCTACAGGCAGCAATGATGCTGATTACTAATTTAATCGTATTGATCCTGCTCTATTCTACAGGAGTACAGTATACAATCACAGACTATCAGACAAAAATGTGCAGTATCTCTGCTCATTAAATTTTACAATGAAAAAAAGTGCACTCAATGTGGGACTTGGATTTCTGTGCTTCAATTCTGGCATTAAAATAAAAATAATTAGGAATGATAAAACATTTCTATGCAAACACTTTTCTGGAAAAAAATGTTAAATGTTATTAGTGGGTTTTTTGAACTGGAGATGTCTCAACCAACTGCGAACCAGAGTCGGGCGGTCAAGGGTGACAATGCACAAATAGGGCTACATTGAGGGTACAACCTGTGACTGTGGCACACAGACCCAGACAATGCAACACCTACTGCAATGCCCATTGCTGGATAATCCATGTACTACTGCAGACCTTGCACTTAACACTCCAATAGCGTAACGATGTGTACAGAAGTGGCGAGCCACAATATAGCACAAGGACGTGAAAGTGGGTTTTTTTAAACAATAGAGGCTTATTTAGCTTTGGGTTTTCGGTGAACATGGGGAAAAGGATGAGGATGAAGAGGTTGATGTGTGAAGATGGCTTTGTTGTATAGCCTCTCTTTATTTACTTTTTTCTTTACTCTCTTCCCTAATTGCAACTAAAGGTGAATAGTAAATTGTCCATAGATTTTACTGTAGTTAATTTTATGGTAATGAATGATATTGGTCAGACGTTCGAGGCAGTGGCATACCAAATACTGGTTCTCCAGAGGATCTCATAACATGCTTGTTTTGTACCCTGCAGCCAGGTGAAAGCAGCAGTTTGTCCTTTTACTCTGTGTAATCCTGTTTCTAAATCAAACATGTGTGTTGTGACTTGAGTCTAAACGATGCCAGGTTACCTCCCTAAAGAAGACTAGAGCTTTCTCTGTTGCCGCATTACTTTGACTCATGTTGATGGCTGTTGCCTGATGGATAGTTTGTGCTTTATGCGTCTGTGGAACAGCTTGCTACTGTCTGCCTGAAGGCTGGCGGAGAAGTGTGCCACTCATCGTTATGACAGTGCCTTTTGCAATCCTGGGTTTCTCTAGAAATTTAAAATCTGCATGTTGAGCCAATTCTGTGCAACTGTCTCCGTATTTCCTTGATCTTTTAAAATGAAGCAGTACAAATAACCAGTTACAAAATAACTATCAGGTAAATTATATTTTCTATTACTAAATGTATTTCATATTTATTCACAGGTCTGTATGAATTGTTGGCTTCCTTGCCAGCCCAGCTGCAGCCTCATGTGAACAGCCAGGAAGATCTGACCTTCCTACGGGATATGTTTGGTGAAAAAAGCCTTCATTCATTAGTGAAGGTAACCACAGTACAATCTAACCAAGAAAGCGGATGAAAATATGTTTTGGGTATAAGCTGGTCAAACGACAACAAAGTTAACCAGACAAGCAGCTATTTATTCCACTTGCTTTACGATGACCATTGCTTGAGTGCATAAAGGGAGCCATGAAAATTAAACAACTGCAGATGCTGGAAATATGAAATGAAGATGAAAAATGTTGGAGATACTCAATAGGTCAGGCAGCATCTGTGGAAAGAGAAAGTGTTAATGCTTCAGGTTGAAGATGAGATCTTGGATCTCAAACATTAACTCATTTTCTCTTTGTGTGGATGATTCCTGATATCCTGTTTGTTTCCAAAATTTTCTGTTTTTATTACAAAAGGGTTCATGTCCCAAATTGCATAAATGGCCATTTTTAATATGGTGATAACTGATTTGTGGTAATCTGGTTATTTTTCCTTGAGTTGGATTCAGTTAATTGAAAGAAAGTTTAAAAATAAACGGCAAAATTACTGAAATCTTGCACCTTAATTTCTTCCACTGAATCTCTCTGAAGCAGCCACTTGGAATGATTCCTCATGAATCGATGTTTGGACCAATCCGATCTTCCTCTTAGTTCATACAAATGTGCCTTCTATGCACTTCCTTGGGCAATGTTGGTAAAATAGGGGACCGGACCAAATGAACGGGGTTTGTAGTTTTTAATCAGACTGTTTTGTGGAGAGAGAGTACATGTTTTTAAAGTTGATCCTTGGACAGTAATTTGAAGTGGCTTACATAACCGAGAATATCGAGTGCAAGTAGGAGCGCCCAGATATCCAAGTTACAAAAGGTTGAAGCTCTTTACACTTAGCCTGTATTTTTTTCCACTCACCCCACCGTCACCCTCAAACTCTGTCTAATCGGTTGGTGGTTTGATTGAATATTAATAGACAGCTTGGGCTTTGTGAATTACAAATGTTCCAACATTGGTAATTAAATGAAAGCCATAGATTCATTGACTTGTAAATCAAAAAGTTCTACCTTTACCATACTTCTACAAAACAGAAAGTTGCCAAAACAGAATGTGAAATTACCATCATACAGCACAGAAATGCCTTTTGGGCCACAGAATCTACAATGTTCGTTAAGCATCCATTTTGACAAATCCTACATCAATCCCATTCTATTTTCCCACATTTTCATTAACTCCCACCACATTCGACTACTTGTTTGCACATGGCACAATTTACAATGGCCAGTGAAGCTTTTGGTTGTGGAAGGTTACAGGAGCTCCAGCAGAAAACTCTTGCAATGCCGGAGGGAATGTGCAAACGGTGTACATACATACGTACCAGAGGTCAGAGTTGAACCCAGATCACAGGAGCTATGAGACAGCAATTCTATTAGCTGTTCCATTGTGCTGCTGCCTTTAAAAGTTAACAGTCAATTCTTCAAGCATCTGTATGATGAAACATGATGTCTTTTTACTGCAGACCCACTGACTCCCACACCGATCCAGGCTGCTGCACCAACTTACTATCTGGTCAGGACGCCATTTTTCTTAAAGTTCCTTCCACCTCCCCTCATCCACTCCCCAGGCACTTTTTTTTAATTTCAATTTTGAGAAGAGTAACATTTGTTCCTGCACTTCCCCCCTCATCACGATCAAAAACCTCAACAGCCCTTGGTTCTTGGTTTCGTGGTCCTCCAAAATATTCCAAATGGAATTTAAACTGGAGGTGGAGGTGAGGCAGAGATTCCAGGTGAGGCAGAGATTCACATGCACCTTTTCCAATGTGTCCATTGCATCTGATGATCTCGAATCAGTGTCTAAGCACAGACAAGGTGACCGCTTTGCTGAGCACTTGCACTCTGTCTGCCATGCCCATGTGGAGCATCAGGTTGCAAGCTATGTTAATTCCTCTTCATATTCTCAAACTGACCTGCCTAGGCCTCCTCTACTGCTAGGATAAGGTCCAACAAACAAGAGGATCAGCATCACATATTATGCCTGAGCAGTCCACAATAAGGTGGCATGAGCACAGAAATTTTCAGTTTCCACTGTCTGCCTCGCTCTCTGCCTCGCTCTATGCCTCCCACTCTGCCTACCCCATCTGCCTCCCTCTATGTCTCTCCTACTTATCTACCAGGTTCTCTTAAACCCAATTTCCCAGCCCCCAAACATTGTTTCTTTTCCCCTCCCCATCAAGTCAGAGAGTGGTGAATCTCTGGAATTCTCTGCCACAGAAGGTAGTTGAGGCTAGTTCATTGGCTATATTTAAGAGGGAGTTAGATGTGGCCCTTGTGGCTAAAGGGATCAGGGGGTACGGAGAGAAGGCAGGTACGGGATACTGAGTTGGATGATCAGCCATGATCATATTGAATGGCGGTGCAGGCTCGAAGGGCCGAATGGCCTACTCCTGCACCTATTTTCTATGTTTCTATGTTTCTAAGTCCATCTGTCCATAATGCACACACTCCTCTCACTTGGTCACCTCCCTCACTGTTTTCATCTGCCCACCTCCCTCATTTTGTTCCAT
The DNA here is from genome assembly GCF_010909765.2 of Amblyraja radiata. Taxonomy (NCBI): domain Eukaryota; kingdom Metazoa; phylum Chordata; class Chondrichthyes; order Rajiformes; family Rajidae; genus Amblyraja; species Amblyraja radiata. Next base: position 135,178,580 of record NC_045957.1, on the reverse strand, counting down.
GCTTCTCCCTTGATGATTTATTTGTTGCTTCTACTGTCATCTCCCCATTCTAACTCTATTTGCCAATTGACCCCTCCTCACCTGAACCTACCTTGTGTTTACAAACTTGCCACATCCCACCCCCCTCACCTCTTTGTATATTCTATCTCCTTGCTATTCTTTCAGTCTCGGTGATTGGTCCAGACTTGAAGTATCAACTGTCCATATTCCTCCCGCAGGTTGGTTATTGCTTCAGATTCCAGTATCTGGAATCTCATGTGAATCACAGAATTTTCTAATCAGTTTTGGTCAGTATCTGCTAACAAAAATATTTCAGCACCTTTTTTGAATTGTGTATTGTGATTTGTGTTTTTTATGCAAGCGCAGTTTATATTTTATCCAGCAGATGGGATTAGAGTCAAACAGAATATGGCAAAATTAAAATTGAGAAAAGAATCTCACCAAATCTTTAATGTAGCCACACTCTTGTGGGTAATTGGTTAAGAGAAATTACATTGATTTGGGTTTGAACAAGTGATAATCATCACATGAATCTTAAACATTTTACTTTTAGCTTTTATTCAAATTATAATTTGAAACTCAGAGTAAGCAGGAATAAAATGAAGAAACAAGGAACTGTAGATGCTGGTGTACACAAAGTCCCGGAGTAACTCAGCGGGTCACAGTCCAAAGAAAGGTCCTGATTCGAAACATCACCAATCCACGTTCTCCAGAAATGCTGCCTGACCCGCTGAGTTACTGCAGCACTTTTTGTCCTTTTAGGAATAAAATGGAATCTGCTGCTACCATGATACCCATTTAAATGCTAATAGATGTGGAATCATTTAGCATGGAAGCTATTTCATGCGGGGTTAGTAAAAATATGATAAGTATAGATTGACTTGAATGGACAGGTAGTAAGGGTAGTAAGAGAAACAATCTCATGCTTACTGGAGAAGCAAGACATTGCAGATGCTGGAATTGAGAACAAGAAACAAACTGCTGCAGGAGTTCAGCAGGTTGAGCAGCATCTGCTGGGGGAAAGGCATTGTCTGTTTCCCTACACAGATGCTGTTTGACCCACAGCACTTTTCCAGCAGTTTGCTTTCTAAATTTATTGAAGTTTTCACAAAGAATTTCCAAAAGGTGCAGAGAAATAGATTATGAAGAACATAGGAAAATACAGCACAGGAACAACCCTATGGCCCACCATGTCTGCTGACAATGATGCCAATCTAAACTAATCCCATCTGCCTATACATGGTCATGTGCCATGCCTGTTCATCTGTCTGTCTAAATGCCACTTAAATGTTGCGATTTTATCTGCTTCTACTTCCTCTCGTGGCAGTACGTTCCAGGCATCTGTGTAATAATTAAAAAAAATTACCTTGCAAATTTTCTTTAATTGTTTCTCCCTTCACCTGAAGCCTCTTTCCTTTCAGCACTTGACCTTTACACCCTGGTAAAAACTGCAATTCCTATTTATTATATAATTAAATAATACGGTGTTTGTATATTCATTTTGTGACAGCATAAGTTTCTACCAGTTTTCTCCCGCGTCTTAAAAATGGACCTAGGGTTCAATGGCCTCTGTACCGTTCATTTTCAGGTGGGTAAGTGATGAAAGAAGTTAAAGGAGAGGGGGACGGGGGCGAAGGAATCGTTGATTGGCACAAGAGAGAATATTTTGCAGAGTACTGGGAAATAAAAAGAAAGGGAATAAGGCTGACGTAATTGCCCTTTTGGCAGGTCTGGAAGGAGTTGATGAGCTGAATGGCTGCCACCTGCATACTAATAAATAAAAAGGAATTGGCTGTAACAAAACTGAATGAACAGACTTTGAATAATGTACTGTCTATATTCTTGCAAGATAATTATTGACCCCTGCGACTGAAAATATGCCACAGAACTTTTTTTTTGCTGCCTCCACTGAAAAGGCACCGCTTCCCAAACTCTGGTTGATCAAAGAGCTCAGTCACTCACTTGAGCTGCAATAGACATTAACACCACGAGCCTGGCTGCATAGTGAACCAGTCTCCACATTTCATGGATTTGAAAATGATAGGAGTTGAGCAACATATTAAGATTCTTGAAAACCACCTGATATGCTAGGACAGATGAAAAATATGTGAAACATAGAAATTAGGTGCAGGAGTAGGCCATTCGGCCCTTCGAGCCTGCACCGCCATTCAATATGATCATGGCTGATCATCCAACTCAGTATCCCGTACCTGCCTTCTCTCCATACCCTCTGATCCCCTTAGCCACAAGGGCCACATCTAACTCCCTCTTAAATATAGCCAATGAACTGGCCTCGACTACTCTCTGTGGCAGGGAGTTCCAGAGATTCACCACTCTCTGTGTGAAAAAAGTTCTTCTCATCTCGGTTTTAAAGGATTTCCCCCTTATCCTTAAGCTGTGACCCCTTGTCCTGGACTTCCCCAACATCGGGAGCAATCTTCCTGCATCTAGCCTGTCCAACCCCTTAAGAATTTTGTAAGTTTCTATAAGATCCCCTCTCAATCTCCTAAATTCTAGAGAGTATAAACCAAGTCTATCCAGTCTTTCTTCATAAGACAGTCCTGACATCCCAGGAATCAGTCTGGTGAACCTTCTCTGCACTCCCTCTATGGCAATATGCACTCCCTCTATGGCAATATGCACTCCCTCTATGGCAAGAACCTGATTACTTTTTAATCTAAAATCAATACGCGGTATATTTCGTGAATCATTTTCAAAGTGATCTTTAAAAAAGAAAAAAGTGAGTTTTCAAAGCTACTTAAGCGGCGAATGATTGCAGTTTCTGACAAGAGACTTCTGTCGCCACTTCATGTTTCTGTTGTGCGGTGCACCATTTGAAATTGCAAGGGTTAGCATTTAACATAGAGCATAGAAAGGTACAGGATGGGAACTGGTCCTTCGGTCCACAATGATGTCTGTGCCAAGCGAAATTAATTTAATCTGCTTGCACATGATCCCTGCCCTTCCATTCTCAGCATGTCCATGTGCCCATCTAAAAGCCTCTTAAATGCCACCACCCTGGCATATCCCACGGACATTTGAGCAACATCTTGGGTATTTACTTTGTCTCTGTGTCAGTTTAAATGTTCAGTTATTTGTTCCAGTCCACGTAATCTGGATGTAAAACAACTGTTGATTTGGGGAGTTTGTTGCAGGTTTTACAGCACTCAAGAATCATAATCCTCCTTGTTTAATCTAAACACTTACATGAAATTTTGAGGTTAAACAGAATCGTAATTTGTTCCAAGTCAAATTTAGTTTTGCGTCGGGTGATGCTGGGGATCAGATCTCAAAATGCAGACCATGACTTAGTATTGTACCTATACAATACACACTTTTGTAAAAGCATTGCCCACATTAATGTTATTGCTTAGGAAAGAACTGCAGATGCTGGTTTAAATTGAAGGTAGACACAAAATGCTGGAGAGAACATTGCAGCATCACTGGGGAGAAGAAATGGGTGATGTTTCTGGTTGAGACACTTCTTCAGACTGATGTAATGGGGAGTGGGCGGTACAGAGATAAAATGTAGTCGGAGACAGTAAGACTGGCAGGAGAACTGGGAAGGGGGAGGGGATGGAGAGAAAGGGAAAGCAAGGGCGACTTCAAGTATTGGTATTAAATCTTGATTATTTTTTTGTTTCAATATGCTGCAATTTACAAATTTAAATTTGTAAAATAGAAGTGGCCTGATCATAATCCTGCACGTGACAAGAGCACTCTAACAGGCCGTGACACTTTAGAATCATAGAAAATGAGAAATATGCCGTTCATGTTCAAGTTTATTTTCATTAAATATACATTGTCAAAGCGACAGCAAAAAGTGCTGGAAACACTTAACAGGCTAGGCAGCATTCGTGGAAAGAAAACAAAGTTAATGTTTCAGTCAAAAAACGCTGATCACTGAGAAAGAAAAAAGAATAATTAAGTTGCAGAGAAGATGGTGGGAAAAGGGATAGGATCGGTTGAGGGCATGGTTGATGTGGAAATGAATTATTAACAGAGGCGGTAAAAGAGTGACGAAGAAGTGTTGCAATAAGCATGTGCCGATGGAGAGGAGGAATAAAATGGAGCCAATCAACTTTTCTCTTTCTCAGCTTTGAAAGAAGAATATTTGACTTGATACTTCAACATCATTCCCCTACTCACAAACGTTGCCTGACCTGTTTCCAGTGTTATCCCCTAACATTTTAGATATACTCCATCTGCTATTATTGATCCATGGAGTCATACGGCACAGAAACAGGTTCTTCGGCCTAACTCTTCTATACCGACCAAGAAGCCCTATCTAAGTTGGTCCCATTTGCCTGTCTATGCCCATATCCATCTAAATATCTGCTCTCCATGTACCTGTCCAAATGTCATCTAAATACTCTTCCTGTGCCTCCTCTGGTAGCTCATTCCATATACTCATCACCTTCTGGGTGGTGGAAATAGTTTAATCTCAAGTTCTTATTAAATCATGCTCTTTTCACCTAAAACCTATATCTCCTGCTTCTTGATTCCCCTACCCTGGATAAAAAACTGTGCATTCACACTATCTATTTCCTTTATGCACCCCTCAGCCTCCTGCACTCCAAGAAATAGATCCTAGTCTGCCCAACCTTTCCCAATACTTCAAGATATCCTGGCAACATCCTTGTAAATCTTCTCTGTACTCTTTCCTGCTCAGCAACATCTTTTTGCAGGGCGACCAAAGCTGAATCCAATACTCGCTATATGATGCAACTGTAACATAACATCCCAACTTCTGTATCCCAAAATCCTGACTGTTGAAGGCCAATGTACCAAATACATTCTTTACCACCGTATCCATCTGTGATGCCACTTTCGGGGAACTCCTATATCCATCTCCTCCACAACACCTGGCCCTGGCATTCACTGTGAAGGTCCTGCCCTGATCTGACTTTCCAAAATGCAACACCACACACTTATTTGCATTAAACTCCATTAGCCATTCCTCAGCCCACTTGCCCAACTGATCAAAGTACTGTTATAATTATTTATAACTGTATGATGCCACTTTTGTCACCTGCAAACTTGCTAATCATGCCTTGTACTTTTATTTTTCAGTTTTGAATTGTAAGCAAGTTTATAGCAAGTTTCAAATAAATAAATACTACTATCTTCTCAGCTGATACCAATCATTTAAATACAATCATTGATTTCCAAATAAATTATGCCAGTTAGCATTTTGATACGATGATGTAACTCCATTTTAAAGGTTTTGGCACCAAATGCGCAAGCCCAGTTTCATTGAATGATGCCTGATACATTTAGTGACCATTAACCCTGACAACTCTTGAAAGAACCGGTCGCAACATATAATGCATTTGCTCAAAATCTGAACCCCTGACATACTTGCTGAATAAAAACATTTAATAACGTGAAAGAATTATTCATCTGACAACAAGAAACAGTGGTCATATGGTAGTTATCAACGGTAGACACAAAATGCTGGAGTAACTCAGCGGGTCAGGCAGCATCTCCGGAGAGAAGGAATGGGTGACGTTTCGGTCGAGACCCTTCTTCAGACTGATATTGATGTTGACGTGGTTATCAACATTCATCTGCCAAATATTTTGTGTCACTTCACATTAATGCTCTCATGCAAATAGTAAATTATACCTGGAAATCTTTTCGGGATAATCCATTTATTTTTTATGTTTGTACGCCATTATACATTCATTATACATTTTTTTAACTTAATGATTGGGATAAGCTTTTTTATTATCTTTTTATCACTGGCTGCCTTCTGTGACTTTTCAAAGTATTAGTGCTCTAGTGAGCTTGCTGGACTCAAACTGGGCAAGCAAATCTCTTGACATATTTATAGTATAATCATTTCAACAACCTTTACAAGATGTGACCCCATCTGGTTGTGGACTGTTTTTACTGGAACCTCGCATCATGAGTGTTGATACCTGATGAAATGATTAAAATGGTGAGGTACTACAGACATAAAACATGTCCATGATAAGAAAACTGATTTCCCTTTGGTGATTAATGCCAAGGCAAGGTCTTTCCCCATCATTCTTTTTTTCTTGAAAGAAACTCTGAGGCCTTGCATTCTTTAAATTAACTCTGTTCGCGATGAATTAGACAAATCTGATTTTTGTATTTTCCTTGTTCTGTCTTGGCATTCATTTTTTCATTCAATATTTCTCTTTCCTTGTGTTAACTAACAGTCATAGAGTCAGTCAAACAGCGTAGAAATAGGCTTTTCAGCCGAGATGCCGACCAACATGCTGCATCTGCACTAGCCCTACCTGCCTGCATTTGGCCCATATCCACATGAACCTATTCTATCAATGTACCTGTCTAAATCCTTCTTAAATGTGGCGATTGTACCTGCCTCAACTATCTCCTCTGGCAACTTGTTCCATACACCCTTTGTGTAAAATGGCAAGTAAAAACAAAATGTACAACTCTTTTGTCAGAAAAAGGCCCTTTGGCCCCAAATGTTTATGCAATCCATGTTAATTCCATTTGCCTGCATTAGGCCCATATCCCTCTATTTGTTTTCTATCCAAATGCCCATTAAATGCTTGTATTTTATTTATTTCTACCACCTCTTCTGGCAGCTAAGGGGCAAGGTGTGTGGCAAACCTTGCCACTTAGATCTTCTTTAAATTTCTCCCCTCTCACCTTAAACCTCACGATGGCGGTGGTGGAAGGTGAAGGGCAATGTTTGTGCCTGAAAATGGTTTGTGAGCTCATCTCCTGCACTCCACAGAAAGTATCCAAACCTTTAGTGGTCATTTGGCAGAAGCAGTACATGGAGGTGGAGGGACAACTGTGGATTGTGTCAGAATGGGAAGACGAACCTATGCTAGAGGCCCTACAGTGGCCAGGTGAGCGAGTGCTTTCTGCACCAGTGGAGAGGTGAGGGTGGGATTTGGGGAGGGTAGGAGGGGAGGTGAGGAGGGAGAGTGGGGGAGGTAGGGGAATAGAGGGAGAGGAGAGGGGTGGCGGAGTTAGGGAGTGGGGAATAGAGGAAGAGGAGGGCAGTGGGGAGGTGAGGAGAGTTAGGGGGAAGTGGGGGATGGAGGGGTAGCATGGAAAGGAAGGGGAGAGGAGTTATGGAGGGAATAACTGAGGGTTGAGGAAAGGAGAGGGAGGGAGGGGTGAGGGAGGGGAAGAGGAGAGGGGAAAGAAGAGGGAGGGTGAAAAGGAAGAGGAGGTATTGCTCGGGATGAGGGGAAATGAGCCGCGCCTGCGCAGTTGGGGGCTATGGGTGAATGGTGGAATATTGCGTTGGGGAACGGGTTGCGTTGGGGGACCAGGCCTCCCGTGTGACAGGGCCACTTCGTCTAGCATCTATATTACTAAAAGTCTGATCTTGACCGCTTTTGGCCCACTGTGCTGCGATTTCCGAGAGAACGCCGCCGCCTATGGCCGTCATTTTTGGCCACCTCGCTCAGAGCTCCCCTCCGCCTTCCGGGACCAGAGGATTTTTCCCATCGAAAGAGAGATATTAATGTTTTTACAAAATTTGCCATTCTCTCTGCTGTCCCTGCTGGAGGGAGGGGGAGGGACTATAAAAGCAGGAAGTGCTGTGCCTCATTCAGTCTCTGCAAGATGGAGGAAGCCATCTCTCTGAGCTCTGAATAACACTGAACACATGTTTACTCATCTGTGAGTGCCCTTAATGTTGTTTGAAAATGAAAATATGGTTGGTTTGAAGTGAAAAGGCACGGCCTGCAAATGGTTGTTTATCTAAACTTGACAACTTCCTGTTTGCACTATATTGATTTTAGAACACTACCACTTACGGCTGTGATTTTTGGCCTTCTTACTCAGTTCCCCTCCTCTCATCAGGTGCAGAGGATTCTTCCCATCAATGAAAAACAAAAGTGTTATTAGTGTTTGAAAAATGTTGAGAATCTCTCTCCTGTCAATCACGCCACGAAGGCCACACCTTTTCCGGTGGGAGGGGGAGGGATTATAAAACCGGAAGTGTGGGTGTGGCTCAGTCTCTGCATGATGGGGGAGGGAGAGGTCAAGACTCTGACTGAGCTGTGAATCAACTGAACACACTGAATGTCTACTGTGTGGTTTAATGGTGGTTTTTATGGTGGTTTCACCCTGCTTGAAATAGTATGAAACTGCATTTGAATGTGGTGGCCTTGCACAAAATGGTATGAAACTGCATTTGTATGTGGTGTCGTTGCACCCTGCATGAAATGGTATGAAACTGCATTTGAATTTTGTGGCCTTGCACCCTGCTTGAAGTGGTATGAAACTGCACTTGAATTTGGTGGCCTTGCTTGAAGTGGTAGGAAACTGCTTGAAGTGGTAGGAAACTGAACCTGAATTTGGTGGCCTTGCACCCTGCTTGAAATGGTATGAAACTGAACCTGAATTTGGTGGCCTTGCACCCTGCTTGAAATGGTGTGAAAATGGATTTGAATTTGGTGGCCTAGCACTCTGCTTAAAATGGAATTTCAAGGAATAGCCATGAGTCAACTGCCAGCCCACCAACCGTGAGTGAGCTGCCAGCACATCAGGCTTGAGGGACTGAGCTGCCACCCCAAGAATCCATTTGGCCCACAATGTCCATACTAGCCCTCTGGAGACCAGTAGTCACTGCAGCCAACAACACCCATACCAGCGCTCCATAAAGCCCCCCCCCCCCCCCACTGGCCACCAATATTGGAATTGGTGGAGAGGTGGAATATTGCGTCGGGGGACCAACCCTCCCGTGTGAACATGGGACCCAACGGGTCCCACTTAGTCTAGTATATTACTAAAACTCTCATCTTGTTTCTTAGTGAGTCTGTCTGCGTGTGATTCATACCCTGAATTATGCCAAAATGGTACACGATACCGCTACAATTTTTGGACCACCTTACTCACCATTGTCCTGTGGTGTACCAAAGTTTAGTTCAGATTGATGCTATATTTTACAAGTTATTCACATTTTTAACTTTACAATATCAAGTTTGAGAAAAAATCTGTGGCAGTTCCAATGGCATTTAGCAACTATCACAATGAGATCTCATTTACATAAACTGCCCGTGAGCAGCCTTCCACCCGAGAATGACATCACAATGGAATCTCATTTGCATAAACTGCCCATCAACAGTGTTCCAACCAGTGCAATGACAGATTTGTTACATTGTTGTAAGGAGAGGCGAGGAGGACAAATGTTATTTAAACATTGCGTTTAGTGGGGGAGTGCGATAGGGGAGAGGTGAGGAGTGGGGAGCAAGGAGATAGAGGGAGAGGAGGGGGTAGGGAGGGTAGAAGGGTTATGGAGGGAGTGACTGAGGGTAGAGGAGAGGTGAGCGATGGAGTTGAGGGGGAGAGGAGGGAGGGTGAAGAGGGGGAGAGAGTGTATGAGCAGCGCCTGCGCAGTTGGGGGCAATGGGCGAATGGTGAAATATTGCATTGGGGGAACGGTTGTGTTGGGAGAATGGGTGAGTGGTGGAAACAGGTTGCGTTGGAGGAACGAGGTCAAGGGGGTGGAGAGGGGTGAGGGAGGGAGTGATTGAGGTTAGGGGAAAGGAGATGGAGGGTGGGGAGAGGGGAGAGAAGGAAGGATGACGAGGAGGGGGAGGGAGTGTTGGGAATGAGGGGAAATGAGCTGCGCCTGCGCAGTTGGGGGCTATGGGTGAGTGGTGGAGTATTGCATTGGGGAATGGGTGAGTGGTGGAAACAGGTTGCTTTGGGGGAACAGGTGAGTGATGGAAAATTGCGTTGGGGGATCGGGGCCCAAAGTCTAATAATAAACTAAAGTAACCCACAGGCACCAACATTTTAGTGAGAATAAACACAGATAATCCAATCTCTTGTACCTAAAGCCCTCCATCGCCCTAAAGCAACTTCCCAATGAATCTCTTCTGCACTCTTTCCAATTGTACCTTGTTGTCATGTGGCAACTAGAACTTTAAGCGATACTGCAAGTGCAGTCTGATGCTGGTTACTTGATGGATCAAATAAAAAATACTCAGGGCTTGAAACTGGATGTTACTTCATGCAAGATGAACTGGCCAGGCTCACTTGGGGTTGTAGTCTTCTCTGAGTTCTCAATTCATTCTTCCTTCTGCAAAGGCTGATTCTAGATCTTCCCATGTTCCATTTATACTTTTAACTCTTGATCTTCGGGTGCCTTGTATCTTAATTAAACCAATCAAAACGGTGAAAACATTGTTACTCCCATTTGTGGAATTTCTGTTGACGACTGAATTTCTCAGTTCTATTTTCTCACATTTCCTTAATCCTGACTTGGAAATAATAATAATAATAATAAATTTTATTTATTGGGCGCCTTTCAGACATCTCAAGGACACCTTACATAGGTTAACAGGAAGAATAAAATAAATAATAAAGACATCACAGAAACACAAATTAAAAACAGAATTCAGTCCAAAAACAAAAATCAAAAACACAATGTGAAGAGAGAGCAGCGGCAGCTAAAGCGCGCCAGCGTCCACTCTCCCTTCACGGCAGCCATCTTGGACAAAGACTAACAGGATTACCTTACAGACAAAAAATCATCCCCCCACAATGGACACCACTGTGGGGGAAGGCACAATGTCCAGTCCCTATCCCAAGTTCACCCCAAAGTCAGGCCTAATGAGGCCACCGCAATTGCCTCTACGGAGGCCCGATGTTCCTGGCCGTTCTCACCAGGTGGTTTTGCCCCGGCGTCGGGAGAGTCCTCTCAGCGGCTGGGCCACCTGGAACGGCCGCTATCTAGCTGGAGACCGCGGCTTCCGAAGCCGACAAGGCCGCGCCGGTTTGGAGCTCCCAGGCTCCCGATGTTGAAAACGGCGCCGCCCACTCCGCTCCGCAGACCCGCAGCCCAGAGGTGTTGAACACGGCGGTCTCAGCTCACCAGAGCTCCAGCCCGTCGATCCAGCGTGGCGACCCAGGCAAGGCATCGCCCGCTCCGCTCCGCGATAGTGCTCCAGCGCTGTGCCGCCACCTAGGCCGAGGTGCTGGGCGGTCCCCGCCAGGAAACGGCACTCCAAGCCCGCTGGTAGGCCACGAGGACGGGTCGACGGGCAGCCCGGAGAAAAAGCTGCCTCACCGACCAGGTAGGGACCTAGAAGTAAAATTAACCCCTACCCCCCACATTAAAAAGTCCATATCCCCTATGGACAAAAAACAGGACTCACTAAAAACTTTAAAACAAGCGAATTAAAACGGATGGCTGCTGGCTAGCAGCCGTTCCCAAAGATGGCTCCTCCTCCTGGAAATACATACCTATACATCATTACTGGGTTTAAACATTGAAATCTACCAAGAAGCAGAGCTGCATCAATTAAAGATGGTGGTTTGCCACCACAACCAAATTGACATATTTACCAATGAAGAGTAAATTCTGGCATAATTAGCGACACACACCTCATGAGAAATGAATAAATAGGCAAAGACCAGAAGGAGAGGATGGGGGAAAATACAGTGGGTTACTTAAAATTGGAAAGTTCACCATTCATACCATTGGGTTGTAGATACCCAGGCAGAATAATGAGGTGTCATTCTCGTAGTTTGCAGCGGATCTCACCCTGGGGGTGTTGAAGGCAGAGGATGGACAAGTTGGTGTGGGAAAGGGAAATTGAATTAAAATGGCATAGAACTGGGAGTTGGGATGCTATTGCAAATTAGTAGTCTCTGCTGCACTTGGTTTTGTTAGTGTAAAGGTGGGCACATTGGGAGCACTGAATGCAGTTGATGAGGAAGGAAATGATCAGCCATGATCATATTGAATGGCGGTGCAGGCTCGAAGGGCCGAATGGCCTACTCCTGCACCTATTTTCTATGTTTCTATGAAAAGATGTATGTGGATTTTTGCCACATCTGGAAGGTCTATTTGGATCCTAAATGCTCATTTTCTTATCCAATTCCGGTATTGGCATCCTTTATGTACGAGCTCATCACTCTCCTCATTGTCCTCACCTTCACCCTCCACTCCCATTATCTATCTCTATCTGCCCATCATGTAGGGTTTTGACTTAAAAGGCCGACATTTCCATTGGCCTCCCCACAGATGCATTTCGAATGCTGAATCCTCTTGTAGATTTAATTCTCTAAAACCTGAAAACAACCAACACGTCAATTTTTAATATATTTTACAGTCGTGAAAATCTTGGACATAATAAAGAAATTCAAAAAACATTTTATTAGGGCAAGATATAAAAATGTTTATGTGTTTGTTGGAACTACCAAATGCATTTAATATGCATTAATAAAAGTTGTTAAACTTAATCATCCCTGAACAATTAGAAACCAATAAATTAGGGCTTGAATTCTAAATTGTGTATTGCAAATAGCAGTTAATTACCTCTTAATTACTGCACCATTTAAGGAATTAAATGGGGTCTCGACCCAAAACGTCGCCCATTCCTTCTCTCCAAAGACGCTGCCTGTCCCGCTGAGTTACTCCAGGTTTTTCTGTCTATCTAAGGAATTCACAGAAATTGACTAATTCTAAATGCACATTGAACAAATGCTGTCTGACTTTACTCCTTATTTTACTCCTGAAATATGAATAACATTTCAGAAAAAAATCAAGTCAGATTTTCTATGTGCTTGAAGCAAATTTTTGAATTTTTAAAAAGCAGCCGTTAGTGACGCCATGTTAGTTTCACTGTCGAATGAGCAGCTGAAAGTAGGGGCAGCGCGGGAGTTTCAAAACACAGCCATTAATGTCTGAGAAAGAGTGGTCAGTAAATTACTAGAGATTATTCTGAGGGATATGTTTTTCATGTACTTAGATGGACAAGGAGACAGTCAACATGGTTTTATATGTGGGAGGTCGCGTCTCACTTATTGAAGATGTGACCAAAAAGGTCGATGAAGGCAGAGCTGTAGATGTTGTATACATAGATTTTAGTAAGGCATTTGACAGGGTTCCGCATGGTTGGCTGCTCTGGAGGGCTAGATCCCATGGGATCCAAGGAGTGATAGCTGAAAGGATAGAAAATTGGCTTCATGGAAGGAAGCACAGGGTGATGGTGGAAGGTTGCTTTTTGGACTGGAGGCCTGTGACGTGGTGTGCCTCAGGGTTCAGTGCCGTGCCCATTGCTGTTTGTCATCTATATCAATGATTTGGATGAGAACCTACATGGCATGGTTAGCAAGTTTGCAGCTGATACAAAAGAGGATGGTATTGTAGATAATGAAGTTGGTTGTCAATAATTGCAGCGGAATCTTGATCGGTTGGTCAGGTGGCCTGTGGAACGGTTAGTGGAATTTAATACAGAGAAATGTGAGGTGTTGCATTTTCGGAGCACTAACTTGGGCAGAACCTACATAGTGAATGGTAATGCTCTGGGGTGTGTTGTGGAAGAGAGGGATCTAGGAATACAGGTACACAGTTTGTTGAAAGCGGCATCACAGGTAGATAGGGTGGTCGAAACGCTTTTGGCACATTGTCCTTCATCAGTCAGAAAATGAGTAGAAGTTGGATGGCCATGTTGCAGTTGTATCGGATATTGATGATGCAGCATTTTGAGTATTGTGTTCAGTTTTGAGCACCATGTTATAGGAAAGATGTTGTCAAGTGAAAAGAGTGCAAAGAAGATTTATGAGGATGTTGCCAGAGTACTTAGGATTAAGTTTAGGGGTGAAAAATCTAATAGGAATCTGAGGGATAACTTTTTTACACAAAGGATGGTAGGGGTGTAGAACGAGCTGCCGGAGGAAGTTGTTGAGGCTGGCATGAGCCGGAAGTCAGAATAAATTTATTAGCCAAGTATGTATACATATAAGGAATTTGACGGTGCTTTGCTCGCACATGGTAAAAACACAATATGCATGGTAAAGACACTATATACATCGGACAATTAAAATAAAACATTATAATTTAAACATTAGAAGATATAGTACCAGAGTAAAAAGAGGCTACAGACATTTGGCTGTTAAGTAGAGCTACTGCTCGTGGAAAAAAAGTTGTTTTTATGTCTGGCTGTGGCGGTTTTGATAACTATCGCAACGTTTAAGAAACATTTAGACAGGTACCTGAATAGGACAGAGGGATACAGGCCAAAGGCAGGCAGGTGGGACTGGTGTGGGCAAGTTGGGCCGAAGGGCCTGTTTCCACTGGAGGATTTTATGACTCAAAATGGCATATAAATTAGAGGGACATATATGCAAGGAGATTGCTGATAGCTGCAATTCTAAGAACATGTCATAGGGGGGTGTTAATTGCCAAGGGCTTCGATGGGATGGAATTTGCCAAATGTGATCAAATAAGTTTCTCCAGGCATTATGTATTTGGTCTTTGACATTTAGGGAATTGGACAGACTAAGTATCAGTGGATGAGCCTTTTGGGACCAAAGGACACAATTCTGCTAGCTTTAAAATAGTTAGGAAAAAGCAATGGGCCGGTTCATAATTTCTATGAGGATGCAGGGTGACTTGGACAGGTTTGGTGAGTAGGCAGATGCAGTTTAATGTGGATGAATGTGAGGTTATCCACTTTGATGGCGAAAACAAGAAGGCAGATTATTATCTGAATGGTGTCAAGTTGGGAAAAGAGGAAGTACAACGAGATCTGGGGGTCCTTATTCACCAGTCACTGAAAGTTAGCATTCAGTGAAGAACAAGAGGAATTGAGTATAGGAAAAAAGAGGTCCTTATGCAGTTGTACAGGGTCCTAGTGAGACCACACCTGGAGTATTGTGTGCAGTTTTGGTCTCCAAATTTGAGGAAGGACATTCTTGCTATTGAGGGAGTGCAGCGTAGGTTCACAAGGTTAATTCCCGGGATGGCGGGACTGTCATATGTGGATGGAATGAGCGACTGGGCTTGTATACTCTGGAATTTAGAAGGATGAGAGGGCACCTTATTGAAACATATAAGATTATTAAGGTTTTGGACACGCTGGACGCAGGAAACATGTTCCCGAGGCCAAGGAAGACCTCCACAGCTGATGACAGAAGAATTCTCTCTATAATAAAGATAAATCCCCAAACACCTGTCTGACAGATCTTCAGGAGTCAGGTGTGGATTTGTCAATGGCCACTGTCTGCAGAAGACTTCATGAACAGAAATACAGAGGCTACACTGCAAGATGCAAACCACTGGTTAGCCACAAAAATATGATGGCCAGGTTACAGTTTGCCAAGAAGTACTTAAAAGAGTAACCACAGTTCTGGAAAAAGGTCTTGTGGACAGATGAGACGAAGATTAACTTATATCAGAGTGATGGCAAGAGCGAAGTATGGAGGAGAGAAGGAACTGCTAAAGATCCAAAGCATACCACCTCATCTGTGAAACACGGTGGTGGGGGTGATATGGCCTGGGCATGTATGGCTGCTGAAGGTGCTGGCTCACTTATCTTCATTGATGATACAACTGCTGATGGTAGTAGCACAATGAATTCCAAAGTGTATAGACACATCCTATCTGTTCAAGTTCAAACAAATGCCTCAAAACTCATTGGCCGGCAGTTCATTCTACAGCAAGACAATGATCCCAAACATACTGCTAAAGCAACAAAGGAGTTTTTAAAAGCTAAAAAATGTCAAATCTTGATTGGCCATGTCAATCACCCGATCTGAACCCATTGAGGGGGCGGGAGATTGCAACCTTCACGTGGTCTGCTCTGTTTCGATGAATGTAATCAATCTGGTGTGCACAATCAAATAAGATCAAATAGAACAAGTTGTCCGACAACTTTAGGCTGTGCACGCCATACGCAAGAAGAAGTAGAAGAACCCATTAAGCATGCCTTTTATATGCTGAAGAGAAAACTGAAGGGGACCATCCCCCAAAGCAAGCATAAGCTGAAGATGGCTGCAATACATACCTGATAGAGCATCACCAGAGAAGACACCCAGTAACTGGTGATGTCCATGAATCGCAGACTTCAAGCGGTCATTGCATGCAAAGGAAATGCAACAAAATACTAAACATGACTACTTTCATTTACATGACATTGCTGTGTCGCAAACATTATGGTACCCTGAAATGGGGGGACTATGTATAAACACTGCTGTCATTTCCTGATGGTGAAACTGAAATGTATAAAAATGACCTTTATTAAAATCTGACAATGTGTACTTTAACCACATGTGATTTTTTTCCATTACAAATCTCAAATTGTGGAGTGCAGAGGCAATGAATAAATGATAGGTCTTTGTCCCAAACATTATGGAGGGCACTGTAGTAGTAGCTTAAATGGAGCATCTTGGTCAACATGCATGAGTTGGTCTGAAGAGCCTATTTCCGTAGTATATGACTCTGACTCCATGACTCTAACTTAAACTAAACAAACCTCGTCATGGTAAATTGACAAATCAATGGTGTTCAAAAAATAATTTACGATTGTACAGAGCTATTTTGCCTTGAAGTGACAAGAACCATACTTGCCAAAATAAACATGCATGGAAACATAGAAAATAGGTGCAGGAGGAGGCCTTCGAGCCAGCACCGCCATTCATTGTGGTCATGGCTGATCGTCCCCAATCAATAACTGAACATGCACCTTATTATTTTTTCCTGACTAGTACCTCGAAATCCTTCTTCAAATATTTTAAAACTAATAGAATGATTGTCAGTGGTCCCAAAGTGTTCCTCCACTGATACCAACATCACTTGCCCAGCCTCATTTCCCAATAGAAGGTTATATGTTAACCCATCTCTAGTAGGGCCGTCTACACACTGATAGAGAAAATGTTCCTGGACACATTTAACAAATTCCAGCCCATCTAAGCTCTTTGCATTATAGCAGTCGTGGTCAATGTGAGGGAAGTTGAAATAATCTACTATCATAACCCTATTATTCTAAGAGATATCTGCAATATCCCTACACATGTATTCCTCCAAATCATGCTGACTGTTGAAGAACCCAAAATACAATCCCATTAATGTGATCATGTCCTTGTTTCTAACTTCCACCCATATAGTCAAACTAGACGATCCACCAAGAATAGTTCTGCTGTGATGTAATCAAAAACTCAACATTCCCCTTCATTGGATTTGAGACATCAACTGTCCATTTCCCTCTGCAGATGCTGCCCGGCCTGCTGACCTATGGCAGTCCCGGGATGGCGGGACTGTCATATGCTGAGAGAATGGAGCGGCTGGGCTTGTAGACTCTGGAATTTAGAAGGATGAGGGGATCTTATTAAAACATAAGATTATTAAGGGTTTGGACACGCTGGACGCAGGAAACATTTTCCCGAGGCCAAGGAAGACCTCCACAGCTGATGACAGAAGAATTCTCTCAATAATAAAGAAACATCACCAAACACCTGTCCGACACTCTTCGGGAGTCAGGTGTGGATTTGTCAATGGCCACTGTCTGTAGAAGACTTCATGAACAGAAATACAGAGGCTACACTGCAAGATGCAAACCACTGGTTAGCCAAAAAAATATGATGGCAAGGTTAGAGTTTGCCAAGAAGTACTTAAAAGAGTAACCACAGTTCTGGAAAAAGGTCTTGTGGACAGATGAGATGAAGATTAACTTATTTCAGAGTGATGGCAAGAGCAACGTATGGAGGAGAGAAGGAACTGCCAAAGATCCAAAGCATACCACCTCATCTGTGAAACATGGTGGTGGGAGTCTTATGGCCTGGGCATGTATGGCTGCTGAAGGTACTGGCTCACCTATCTTCATTAATGATACAACTGCTGATGGTAGTAGCATAATGAATTCCAAAGTGTATAGACACATACTATCTGTTCAAGTTCAACAAATGACTCAAAATTCATTGGCCGGCAGTTCATTCCACAGCAAGACAATGATCCCAAACATACTGCTAAAGCAACAAAGGAGTTTTTCAAAGCTAAAAAATGGTCAAATCTTGATTGGCCATGTCAATCACCCGATCTGAACCCATTGAGGGGGCGGGAGATTGCAACCTTCACATGGTCCGTCCGCCCTGTTTGGACAAATGTAATCAACATGGTGTGCTGGTTTGGGGTCACACCCTCTCCTACTGACACTGTTTAAAAACTCCCGTGAATCTAAAGCCAATATCCCGACCAGAATATTAGTCCTCTTGGAGTTTAGATGCAACTCGTCCCGCTTGCACGTCGCCTCTTCCCCACAAGAGATCGCAGTGATTCAGGAATCTATATCCTTCGCTCCTGCACCAACTCATCGGCTACATGTCCATCTACCCGGTCATCTATTCTTATCCCCACTAGCACATGCCACCGGGAGTAATCCAGAGATGTCAGCCTTTGAGGTCCAGCTTTTTAACCTTCTGCCTAACTCCCTATTTTCACTCTGCGGGACTTCATCTCTTTTTCTACCTTTGTCTTTTGTCCCTATATGAACAACAACCTCTGGCTGCTCACCCTTCCTGTTAATAACAACAAATGGGAGGTGGAGTGGAACATCCAACTTCGACAGTCTGCTGTGCCATCCATGTGGTGGGCTGAGGGTCTTGTTGCTGTACTGTATGACTGATTCTAAGATCATGGCAGTCCTTTTACCTCAAATATATCTTCCTGCTATCTGAAATAATATGACAAAACAGCCATGGCATTTTATGGTCTAAAAGATAAAGGATGAAATGGCCTATCCTCTAGGATATTGGTATCTTCCCTCTGCTCACCACATTTACCTGCTCTTAACCTCTCTTTCAAATTATCTTTCCTTAGATTCTCCATCTCAGCCAGTAGTGGACAGTGTTCCACATGTCCTCTTGACTATCTTATTAACTTGTCATGCTTTCTTTAATGATGCAAGAACCATGAAGCTGGAAAAGGTGAAGAGAAGATTTAAGAGGTTGTTGCCGGGACTTAAGGGCCTGAACTATAGTGGGGGAGGTTGAGCAGGCTAGGACTTTATTCTTTGGAGCGCAGGAGGATGAGGTGTGATCTTATAGAGGTGTATAAGGTCATGAGAGGAATAGATGTGGTGAATGCACAGATTTCTTCACACAGAGGAGGGGATTCAAGAACCAGAGGACATATGTTTAAGGTGAGGGGGGAAAGATTTAATAGGAACTTGAAGGGTAAATTTTTTACACAAAGGGTGGCGGGTGCATGGAATGAGTTGCTAGAGGAGGTAGTTGAGACAAGTATTATCACAATGTTCCAGGAACATGGATAGGATCGGTTTAGACAGGGCCGTCTTAACAGCATTATAGGCCCCCGGGCAAAGCAGTGCACTGGGGCCCTTACACTTGCAGGTTCTTTATGCCGAATCAAATATGCCGTCAAGCACTTGCGATGTTCTTCTCCGTTTTCATGTTCTACAATAACATTCTACAATACATAGATTAGCATGGGGCCCCTATGCTCGTGGGGCGCCGGGCAACTGCCCAGCATGCCCATGCGTTAAGACGGCCCTGGGTATAGAGCGATATGGGACAAACACAAGCAGGTGGGATCAGTGTGGATGGGGCGTGTTGGTGGCCGTGGCCAATTTGGACCAAAGGACCTGTTTCCACGCTGTATGAACTCCAAGGTTTATCTGTTTCTGTCTGATCAGCTAAGTGACAAATTTCCATTTCGTGTTCCGGGAACATTTTTACTAGATTACAGGCGGGATAAAATCATTTTCTGTAATAGAATCATGGAGTCGCACAGCGCATATACAAGCTGTTTGATCCACATATCCACGTGCCAACATATTTGCCCGTCCACACATATCTATCTGCACATAGAAACATAGAAATTAGGTGCAGGAGTAGGCCATTCGGCCCTTCGAGCCTGCACCGCCATTCAATATGATCATGGCTGATCATCCAACTCAGTATCCCGTACCTGCCTTCTCTCCATACCCTCTGATCCCCTTAGCCACAAGGGCCACATCTAACTCCCTCTTAAATATAGCCAATGAACTGGCCTCGACTACCCTCTGTGGCAGAGAGTTCCAGAGATTCACCACTCTCTGTGTGAAAAAAGTTCTTCTCATCTCGGTTTTAAAGGATTTCCCCCTTATCCTTAAGCTGTGACCCCTTGTCCTGGACTTCCCCAACATCGGGAGCAATCTTCCTGCATCTAGCCTGTCCAACCCCTTAAGAATTTTGTAAGTTTCTATAAGATCCCCTCTCAATCTCCTAAATTCTAGAGAGTATAAACCAAGTCTATCCAGTCTTTCTTCATAAGACAGTCCTGACATCCCAGGAATCAGTCTGGTGAACCTTCTCTGCACTCCCTCTATGGCAATAATGTCCTTCCTCAGATTTGGAGACCAAAACTGTACGCAATACTCCAGGTGTGGTCTCACCAAGACCCTGTACAACTGCAGTAGAACCTCCCTGCTCCTATACTCAAATCCTTTTGCTATGAAAGCTAACATACCATTCGCTTTCTTCACTGCCTGCTGCACCTGCATGCCTACTTTCAATGACTGGTGTACCATGACACCCAGGTCTCGCTGCATCTCCCCTTTTCCTAGTCGGCCACCATTTAGATAATAGTCTGCTTTCCTGTTTTTGCCACCAAAATGGATAACCTCACATTTATCCACATTATACTGCATCAGCCAAACATTTGCCCACTCACCCAGCCTATCCAAGTTACCTTGCAGTCTCCTAGCATCCTCCTCACATCTAACACTGCCCCCCAGCTTAGTGTCATCCGCAAACTTGGAGATATTGCCTTCAATTCCCTCATCCAGATCATTAATATATATTGTAAATAGCTGGGGTCCCAGCACTGAGCCTTGCGGTACCCCACTAGTCACTGCCTGCCATTGTGAAAAGGACCCGTTTACTCCTACTCTTTGCTTCCTGTTTGTCAGCCAGTTCTCTATCCACATCAATACTGAACCCCCAATGCCGTGTGCTTTAAGTTTGTATACTAATCTCTTATGTGGGACCTTGTCGAAAGCCTTCTGGAAGTCCAGATACACCACATCCACTGGTTCTCCCCTATCCACGCTACTAGTTACATCCTTGAAGAATTCTATAAGATTCGTTAGACATGATTTACCTTTTCAGATAAATGTGAGGTTATCCATTTTGGTGGCAAAAACAGGAAAGCAGACTATTATCTAAATGGTGGCCGACTAGGAAAAGGGGAGATGCAGCGAGACCTGGGTGTCATGGTACACCAGTCATTGAAAGTGGGCATGCAGGTGCAGCAGGCAGTGAAGAAAGCGAATGGTATGTTAGCTTTCATAGCAAAAGGATTTGAGTATAGGAGCAGGGAGGTTCTACTGCAGTTGTACAGGGTCTTGGTGAGACCACACCTGGAGTATTGCGTACAGTTTTGGTCTCCAAATCTGAGGAAGGACATTATTGCCATAGAGGGAGTGCAGAGAAGGTTCACCAGACTGATTCCTGGGATGTCAGGACTGTCTTATGAAGAAAGACTGGATAGACTTGGTTTATACTCTCTAGAATTTAGGAGATTGAGAGGGGATCTTATAGAAACTTACAAAATTCTTAAGGGGTTGGACAGGCTAGATGCAGGAAGATTGCTCCCGATGTTGGGGAAGTCCAGGACAAGGGGTCACAGCTTAAGGATAAGGGGGAAATCCTTTAAAACCGAGATGAGAAGAACTTTTTTCACACAGAGAGTGGTGAATCTCTGGAACTCCCTGCCACAGAGGGTAGTCGAGGCCAGTTCATTGGCTATATTTAAGAGGGAGTTAGATGTGGCCCTTGTGGTTAAGGGGATCAGAGGGTATGGAGAGAAGGCAGGTACGGGATACTGAGTTGGATGATCAGCCATGATCATATTGAATGGCAGTGCAGGCTCGAAGGGCCGAATGGCCTACTCCTGCACCTAATTTCTATGTTTCTATGTTTTGTAAATCCATGCTGACTTTGTCCAATGATTTCACCACTTTCCAAATGTGCTGCTATCCCATCTTTAATAACTGACTCTAGCAGTTTCCCCACTACCGATGTTAGACTAACTGGTCTGTAATTCCCCGTTTTCTCTCTCCCTCCCTTCTTAAAAAGTGGGGTTACGTTTGCTACCCGCCAATCCTCAGGAACTACTCCAGAATCTAAAGAGTTTTGAAAGATTATTACTAATGCATCCACTATTTCTGGAGCTACTTCCTTAAGTACTCTGGGATGCAGCCTATCTGGCCCTGGGGATTTATCGGCCTTTAATCCATTCAATTTACCCAACACCACTTCCCGGCTAACCTGGATTTCACTCAATTCCTCCAACTCCTTTGACCCGCGGTCCCCTGCTGTTTCCGGCAGATTATGTATGTCTTCCTTAGTGAAGATGGAACCAAAGTAGTTATTCAATTGGACCTTGCCTGTTTAAGTGTCTTGTCTAAGTGCCTCGTAAACATAATAATTGTACTTGATTCCATTCTCTTTTCTGGCAATGCCTTTCAGATATTAATAACACTTTGTGTAAACAAAAATCGCTTACCCTTCAGATCTCTGCCTATCTTATGCAATCTTAAGACACACATAAGGATCACTTATCTTCCAGTATATTGACCCAGGAGAAATTGAACTTCTGGTTTGAATTTCGTGATTTGAATCATTGATGTTGCATGTTATTTCACAATGTGGGTCATTTGATACATCGTGATTAAATCAATTTGATCATGTTTGTGAAAAATATTTGATTTGAGTAGTCACATTTTTGAAGGTTGTTCAGTTAATTATTCAGCAATTGAACATATTTGAAATCCCGAAGACATGCACTCAATTTAGAAGTAAAATAAACACATTTTAATTGCACGCATTTGTAATCGCACAAGTGACACAAATAGTTAACTTTTGCTTCAAACTGTCTATTGTTGATCCTGAACACATTATAAATAATCATCCAGTCCACAAAAGAAACTGGATACTCCATATAAAAAAAACACAGCTGGAAAATATACGGTCAAAATAATCTGTCTAGCAGAACATTGACAGTAGGTTTCCATACTTGATATATTTCAATTTTTCTTGCAGAAATACAATATCGTTGTTTAATCTGTTATAAGCCACTTTACCATATGTACGCTTGGTTATTTAAACCTTTGACTGACAATGTAATGCCATTTTCTTGCATAGCTTGATGCCAGTGAACTACTTGTACTCTCCAGAGGATCTTCCTAAAGTGAATAGGCTGTACAGACATCAACGGCAGAGCTTTAGCAAGGTTCCATCTTAGATTAATTGTTGCAATTGTTTTTCTTTAAGAAAGGATTCTTTGGAAGTTATAAGTTGTTCTCCAGTGCCCTAAATGTTGTTTGTATCTTAGGTTACCTTGTAATTGATACCTCAAAAGGTGTTGATGTCAATAAATATGGCCGGGGTTTCTTGCAGTGATTTCAGACATATCTCTGACCACATTGTTGAAATTTCTCTTTTTTATATCAAGAGTTTCCATGCACTTCTCCACAATGACTTCAGTTATAAGATCAGCAGATGTATCTGGTCCTTCAATTTTCAGCGATCAACATATGTCTTGCTTTCTCCAACACGTTGCTTGTGACCTCTGAAGTAGATAAGTACATTGTCATTGTTCATGAATATGTCACTTTCACTCAAATTAGCCTTGAATGTTTCTTAGATCAGTTATGTTTCTGTCGGAATTACATACTACAGGTACCTGGTGCAGATTTTAGCTTTGGCTCGTTCAACTACACCAAAAATCAACGGTTGATTTATGTCCAGTCTGGTTCAAAGGTGTACAGCCCTTGTAACTTTCAATTGGAATGCAACATTATATTGTGAATTCTATTCCTATTTGTACGTGAAAGAGCAGATGGTTCCATCACATGAGCAAATCGTCTAAACCGCTCAAACAGAATTTCATTATGTAATCATGCTGGAAAAACATGCCAAGTTCGGAGCACAAATCCTAGCACAGTGATAACACACCAGTTGATATGTTGGGGAAGCACAGAATGTTCTGGGTCATTGGTTAAACTAACATCAGTAATAGATAATATCGCATTATAATTTCTAAATTGCATCTAAAATTAACTGAAGAAAAGGATTTGTTTTTTTCAAGTCCGAAAAAAAAGTTGCTGAAACTAAAATTGTTTAAACTCATGACCTATAACAGTGTTTTATGAAAGGTGACTAAGGAGAGTGGAAATTCTGCAGTTTCCAATTGATCCTGTGAATTTGAAGATGGCAAATGTGATAATACTATCTAATCAAGGAAGAAGAGGATGTAACGATATTTTGATGTAATGTCAGCATGAGAGGAAATGGTGGAATTTTTAATGAAAATGAAAATAGGCTGGAGCACAGGTTAATGAAAATAAAATAGTGTTAGACTTATGGACTGAGAGAATGGATGCGATGTACTTTGAATTTCAGAATGCTTGTTGTAAGGTTCACTGCAGGAGGTTTCCTAACAAGATTTCCAGAGTCCAGAGTTGGGGGTAATGTAGTTACATATAGAATTGATTATCAACCAGAAAGATGTGAGTGGAAATAAATGGATACTTCTCAGGGTGGCAGTTAGTGTCTAGTGAGGTACTGTAAGTAGTAGTGCTTGGACTCACTATTTAAGATCTAAATCAACAATATAATGGAGGCGGCACAGTGGTGCCGTGGTAAAGTTGCTGCCTCACAACTCTTGCAGCGCCGGAGACCCGGGTTCGATCCCGACTACGGGTGCTGTTTGTATGGAGTTTTACATTCTCGGGTCCGTTTTTTCCGAGATGTTTGGTTTCCTCCCACACGCCAAAGACGTACAGGTTTGTTGATTAATTGGTTTAGTATAAGTGTAAATTGTCCCTGGTGTGTATAGGATCGTGTTAATGTGCGTGGATCGCTGGTAGTTGCAGACTCGATGGGCCGAAGGGCCTGTTTCCACGCTGTATCTCTGAACAAAATTAAAATGTCATATTGTAGGTAGACAAAAATGCTGGAGAAACTCAGCGGGTGAGGCAGCATCTATGGAGCGAAGGAAATGGGCAAGGTTTCGGCCCGAAACTTTGCCCATTTCCTTCGCTCCATAGATGCTGCCTCACCCGCTGAGTTTCTCCAGCATTTTTGTCTACCTTCGATTTTCCAGCATCTGCAATTCCTTCTTAAATAAAATGTCATCATTCCTACTTAGAAAAATAGGTGCAGGAGTAGGCCATTCAAGCCAGCACCACAATTCAATATGATTATGGCTGATCATTTAAAATCAGTCACCCTGTTCCTGCTTTTTCCCCATTTCCCTTCATTCCTTTACCCCAAAGAGCTAATTCTAACTCTCTTGAAAGCATCAAGTGAATTGCCCTCCACTGCTTTTGTGAATTCCACAGATTCACAACTCTCTGGGTGATAAAGTTTTGCCTCATCTCTACCCTAAATGGCCTATCCCTTATACGTCAACTGTGACTGCTGGTTCTGGACTCCCCCAACACCGGGAAATTTCCTGCATCTAGCTTATCCAATCCTTTAAGAATTGTATAAATTTCCATAAGATGCCCTCTCATCCTTCTTAATTCCAGTGAATACAAGCCCAGTCGACCCATTCTTTCATCATATGTCAGTCCCGCCTTCCCGGGAATTAACCTGGTGAACCTACGCTGCACTCCCTCAACGGCAAAATTGTCCTTCCTCAAATTAGGAAACCAAAATTGCACACAATTCTCCAGGTCTAGTCTCACCAGGACCCTGTACAACTGCAGCAGGAGCTCCTTGCTCCTAAACTGAAATCCTCTCGCATTGAAGGCTTTCTTCACTGCCTGCTATACCTGCATGTTTACTTTCAGTGACTGATGTACGAGCACACCCAGGTCTCGTTGCACCTCCCTTTTCCTAATCTGACACCGTTCAGATAATAATCTGCCTTCCTGTTCTTGCCACCAAAGTGGATAACCTCACATTTATCCACATACTGCATCAGCCATGCATATGCCCACTCATCCAACCAATCCAGGTCGCACTGCAGCCTCACGGCATCCTCCTCGCAGCTCACATTGCCACCCAGTGTCATCTGCAAACTTGGAGATGTTACTATAATTCCCTCGTCTAAATTATTAATATATATTGTAAATAACTGAGGTCCCAGCACCGAGCCTTGCGGCACCCCACTAGTAACTGTCTGCCAAC
The DNA here is from genome assembly GCF_010909765.2 of Amblyraja radiata. Classification (NCBI taxonomy): domain Eukaryota; kingdom Metazoa; phylum Chordata; class Chondrichthyes; order Rajiformes; family Rajidae; genus Amblyraja; species Amblyraja radiata. The sequence goes on along the minus strand of NC_045957.1, from coordinate 135,152,687 downwards.
CAGTTCTCTATCTATGTCAATACCCTACCCCCAATACCATGTGCTCTAATTTTGCAAACTAATCTCTTGTGTGGGACCTTGTCAAAGGCTTATTGAAAGTCCAGATACACCACAACCACTGGCTCTCCCTTATCCATTCTACTTGTTACATCCTCAAAAGATTCTAGAAGATTAGTCAAGCATGATTTCCCCTTCATAAATCCATGCTATGAGCGATTCTGTCACTGCTTTCCAAATGCGCTGCTATAACATCTTTAATAATTGACTCAATCATCTTCCCCACAACCGATGTAAGGCTAACTGGTCTATAACTCCCCGTTTTCTCTCTCCCTCCTTTCCTAAAAAGTGGAGTTACATTGGCTACCCTCCAGTCCACAGGAACTGATCCAGTCGAGAGAACATTGGAAAATGATCACCAATGCATTCACGATTTCTAGGGCCATCTCCTTGAGTACTCTGGTATGCAGACCATCAGGCCCTGGGGATTTGTCTGCCTTCAGTCCCAACAGTTTACCTAACACCATTTCCTGACTAATGCGGATTCACTTCAGTTCCTCCCTCCCACTAGATCCTCGGCCCCCTGGTATTTCTGGGAAATTATTTGTGTCTTCCTTAGTGAAGACAGAACCAAAGTACTCGTTTAACTGTTCTGCCATTTCCTTGTTTCCCATTAGAAATTCACCTGTCTCGGATTGTAAGGGACCTACATTTGTCTTCGCTAATCTTTTCCATTTTACATGTCTAAAGTAGCTTTTATAGGGAGTCTTTTTATTCCCCACAAGCTTTCTTTCATGCTCTTTTTCTTCCTCTTAATTAACCCCTTTGTTCTCCACAGTTGAATTCTAAATGTCTCCCAGTCTGCCAGTTTGCTGCTTCCTCTGGCCAATTTATATGCCTCTTCCTTGTTTTTAACACTATCCTTGATTTCCCTTGTTAACCACGGTTGAGCCTCTTACCCCGTTTTATTTTTTTGCCATACAGGGATGACCAATATTTTGAGTTCATCCATACGGTCTTTAAATCTTTGCCATTGCATCTCGACCGTCAACCCTTTAAGTATAGTTTGCCAGGCTATCCTAGCGAATTCCTGTCTCATTCCTTCAACGTCTCCTTTTTTTAAGTTCAGGACCCTAGTCTCTGAATAAACCGTGTCACGCTCCATCCTAATGCAGAATTGCACCATATTATTGTCACTGTTGCCCAAAGGGCTTTGCACAACAAGATCACTAACTAATCCTTTGTAGAGTTCCACGCATTGTGTACAGACTCTGTTTCTTTATTAATAGATACAGCCCCGGCACACGCGCATTCAGTTAATATTTAAGTCAAGTGTCAAGAGTATTTTATTGTCATATGTCCCGGATGGGACAATGAAATTCTTGCTTGCTGCAGCACAACAGAATATGTGAATATGTAAACATAGTACATAACGGGGGAAGAGAGAAATAAAAAGTTCAATAAATAACAAATATAGTGCAATAATAATATAGTCTTTTGCAGCTCGGAGCTTATTCGTTGTTGTGTTTAATAGCCTGATAGCTGTAGGAAGAAGCTGTTCCTGAACCTGGACGTTACAGTTTTCAGGCTCCTGTGCCTTCGTCCTGATGGCAATGGTGAAAGAAGTGTGTGGCCAGGGTGATGTGGGTCTTTGATGATTTTGGCTGCCTTTTAGAGGCTCCGACTACGATAGATCCCTTCGACAGTGGGGAGGTCAAAGCCGGTGATGGACTGGGCAGTGGTCACAATTCTTGGATGTTCAAGTTGACGAACCAGGCCACGATGTAACCAGTCAGAATGCTCTCTACCATGCACCTGTAGAAGCGTAGGAGAATCCTCTCCGATTCGCCGTAATCTTCTCAGCAAGTAGGGTCGCTGATGTGCCTTCTTTATAATTGCATCGGTGTGCTGGGTCCAGGAAAGATCTTTGGAAATATGCACCCTTCTCTACCATCGTTCCATTTATGTGAGCAGGATTGTGGGTCCTCATCCTCCCCCTACCAAAGTCCACTGGCAGTTCCTTGGTCTTATTGATGTTGAGAGGCAGGTTGTTGTGGGGGCACGATTTGGTCAGTCAGTCGATCTCACTTCTATACTCTGACTCATCCCCATCTGTGAGTCGTCCAATAACAGTGATATCGTCGGCAAACTTGATGATGAGTTCACACTATGTCCAGCAACGCAGTCATGGGTATAGAATGAGTAAAGCAGGGGGCTGAGCACGCAGCCTTGAGGTGCTCCCGTGCTAATTGTTACTGAGGTTTTTAACTCGAAACCTTGCTGTCGTTCGTGATTACACCAGTTAGCCTCCAACTCCTTTGTTCTCTAATCTCATGCCAGCCCGCCCCCCTTACCGCATGATTGGTCGGCCCAGATCACGCCAATTCACACGAGAGTTCGAGCTCGACAATCGAAGGTTCGAGAGACAAGTGGCTTGACCACAAGATGGCGTCACATGACCCATCCCCCCGCCCCCAGATCCGGAATAATGGAGGCGAGTAGGTTTACGAGTGAAGCGGCCTGATCTCATGTACACGTCTCCTGTGCTCGGGATCGAAACACCAGAGTGGCAGGGCGAAATTCTGCAAGGGCGCCTTGATGTGACTCTGAGCCTTTGAAGTTTGACGGGGGATGAACTCCTTGGCCCAGTTGCCGACCTGTTTGCGCAACCCGTGCCACATGAACTTGGCTGCCACCAGAGCCGTTGTTGCCCAGATGGAAGGGTGAGCCGAACCATGAACCATGTCGAAGATCCGGCGGCGCCAAGCTGCGGGGATGATGGATCTTGGCTGTCCGGTAGACACGTCGCAAATGAGAGTGGTGTCAGCGGGCCTGAATCGCACATCCTCCAACAACAGCCTGAGGTGGCGGTGCGGTAGGCGAGCATCTCCTCGTCCTCTCGCTGTGTGGCCGCCAGGGCCGTGTAGTCGACACCTGGGTCCAAAACGTGGATGGCATTGATGGCGGTGCGGGATAACGCATCTGCGACCTGCTGAAAGCAAGTCGTGTACTCAGAGTTGTAGGTCAAGTGACGCTGCTGCCGGGATGACCAGGGGTCAGACACCTTGGCGAAGGCAAACGTGAGTGGCTTGTGATCGGTGAAAGCTGTGAAATGCCTGCCCTCGAGGAAGTGGCGGTAATGCCGGATGGCTAGATAGATCGCAAGGAGCTCTTGGTCGAAAACGCTGTACTTCTGCTCGGGAGGTCTCAGGTGACGACTGAAAAAGGCAAGGGGCTGCCAGCTTCCATCAATCAGTTGTTCCAGCACTCCTCCCACCGCTGTGCCAGATGCATCAACACTGCGAGTGGTCGGCACGTAGATAGACCATCATTGTTGCCTTTGCCAGCGCCTCTTTGGCGTTGTTGAAAGCGGTCGTGGCTGCGGCGTCACAAACAATTTCCTTGAACAGCAGTTGCATGATTTACCATGCCGACAAACTTTTGGAGTCCCTAATCTCACGCCAAACCGCCCCCCCCCCCCCCCCCCCCCCCCACCACCGCATGATTGGTCGGCCCAGATCACGGCAGTTCACGCGAGAGTTCGAGCTCGACACTCGAAGGTTTGAGAGAAAAGTGGCTTGACCACATCTTCCTCATTACACATTACCCAATCTAGGATGGCCTGCCCTCTAGTCGGTTCCTCTACATTTTGCTTTAAGAAACCATCCCGTATACATTCCATGAAATCCTACTCCTCAGTGCTCTTACCAATTTGGTTGGCCCAATTTATATGTAGATTAAAGTCACTCATGATAACTGCTGTACCTTTGCTACACGCATTCCTAATTTCATGCTTGATCTAATCCCCAACCTCCCAACTGCTGTTTGGCTATTTTGCAGTTCTACCAAGACCGATTCTACAGCATCCAAGCTAATGTCTCTCCTTGCTATTGCATTAACCTCCTCTTTAACCAGCAATGCCGCCCCACCTCCTCTTCCTTTCTGTCTATCCTTCCTGAATATTGATATGCATGTTTATCTCACAGCCTTGGTCACTGTGGTGGAGGTTTATGTTAAAATATACTTTGTGTGTTCTGTTGCTTTTTATTAGTATGACGTATGGCAAATCAAATTCCTAGTATGTTGCAAACCATACTTGGCTAATAAAGTAAAGTATGAGTATGAGTATTCAAATCACCCACCTTATTACGAATGCTCCTCGCATTAAGGCACAAAGCTTTCAGGCACAAGGTGCCGCTGATGTTGGTTTACAAAAAAAACAATGTGCTGGAATAAATCTGCGAGTCAGGCAACATCTCTGGAAGGTACACAAAAAAGCTGGAGAAACTCAGCGGGTGCAGCAGCATCTATGGAGCGAAGGAAATAGGCAACGTTTTGGCCCGAAACGTTGCCTATTTCCTTCGCTCCATAGATGCTGCTGCACCCGCTGAGTTTCTCCAGCTTTTTTGTGTACCTTCGATTTTCCAGCATCTGCAGTTCCTTCTTAAACATCTCTGGAAGATTTGGTTAGGTGACAATTTTCAAGTCGGGACACTTCTCCAGACTCTTGTCTGAAGAAAGGTCCTGACTGGAAATGTTGCCTATCCATGTCTTCCAGTGATGCTGCCTGACCCACTGATATATTCTAGAACTTTTTTTTGTCATATTTCCAAGTTGTTCATCACACAAACATTGGTGGTATTGCAGAGAGAAAGGATAATGACGTTAAGAATCTTTTAGTAGATGTACATAAGATGATTATGTGAGCAAGAATATGGCGGATGGAACATAATGTAGAAAAATGTATAATTATTAACTTTGGTGCAGAAAACAGAAAAACAATTATTAGAAATTGTATGAGATTGGATAATATGTTCAAAGAGAACTAGAAGTACTGGTACACATGTCACTGAAAGCCAATATGCAATTGAGGCCAGCAATTCTGCAACGCAAATGATATGTTGGCCTTTCTTATCAAGTTATCTTTCTGCAATAATGAGAGACCTTTTTTTGGACTACTCCACGAATAGTATGTACAGTCTATTTTTCTCTCAGAGATACAGCGCAGAAACACTGCAATGCCACACTGTGTCCACACCTCCCCATTGTGTCCACACCCCCCCATACACTAGCCCTATCCTACACATTAGGGACAATTTACTATTTTTAGCGAAGCCAATTAACCTGTACGTCTTTGGAGTGTGGGAGGAAACCACACTACCCTGCAAAAACCCATGTGGTCACGGGGAGAGCGTACAATCTCCTTACAGATAACCCCCTAGTCAGGATCGAACCCGGGTCTCTGGTGCTGGAAGGCAGCAACTCTACCGCTATGCCACCGTGCCGGCCTTCTGGTCAGTTCTTGTTGGATTATCAAGAAATGCACATCATCACCAAAGGAGTGCAACAAAGATTCAGGTGACTAGTTCCCGAGATGGTAGCAGTTCCCTTTGAGGATTTCTCTTTTATTCTCTGAAGTTCAAAAGTGATTGAATTGTACAAAATTCCTTTATGGTTCATGCAGGGGTTCCATACCTCGGGCTCAGTCATTCAAATGGTAGATTTCTTGATGAATGGCAGAGTGACCTGAAATGTCCAACTGGCCTACTATTTCTTCAATCTTTCAACCCAGCTAGATTTGAGGCAGCGGGTTGCAAACCTAGAGGTAAATTGGATTATTTTTGGCAGCTCAATTTCAGTGAAGTTCTGGAGTTTGCTGCGAGGCCATGAAACAAAAGCAGGAGGTGGAATTTGTCTGAACTGTGCTTTTTTTGGTTAACATGGGCGCAGTGAGTTGAGTGACCACATCTAATGCAGTTTGTTTCTGTGATAAAGATGTGCCCTGCAGGTAGATTATTCACTTCAACATCTGGTTGCATTTAGCCATTTAGGCACAGTCTGACCAGGAAACGCCCTGGAATTATGGACTTGTAACTACCGCTAACATCAGTGGTCGGCATGTTATTGGAGGAGATACTGTGAGATAGGATCTATACACTTTTGGAAAAGCCAGTACTGATTACTGTTAATGGTTTATTATTGTCATGTGTACTGCGATACAGTGAAACACTTTGTTTTACATGTTATCCAGGCAAAGCATACCATTCATGAGTACATCAGATAGTGCAAAATTGAAAATAAACAGAGTGCAGTGCACAGTGTTTGGGTGCAGAAAGAATGCAGTTTTAAAAAAGTGCAAGGTCATCAAAGAGGTGGATTGGAATGTCGGGATATTAGTTTTGTTTATTATCATGTGTACCGCAATCTTTTTGTTGCGTGCTGTCCAGTCAGTGGAAAGACGATACATGATTACAATCCTAACATGTGGGAAATCTGTCTTGAATCTGGTGATACTTGCTTTCAAGCTTTTATACCTTCTGCCTGACAGGAGAAGAGGAAAGAATCACCAGAGTGTGAGTGGTCCTTAGTTATGTTTGCTACGTTCCCAAGGCATTATGAAGTACAGATGGAATTGATGGATGGGATGAGTGGTGGTAAGTGGTTGGTGAAGAGCGTGGTTTGTGCAGGGAGGAACTGCAGATGCTGGTTTTTCACTGAAGAAGGACACAAAAAGCTGGGTAACTCAGCGGGTCAGGCAGTATCTCTGGAGGAAAGGAGTAGGTGACATTTCGGATCGATACCCTTCTTCAGACATTGTGTGATGGACTGAGGGATAGTCAGGGTGGCTTTGTGCATAACCAAGACATTTGATGACGGCATATGGTAGATGGTGTGTGCATGGATTTCAGCAAGGTCTTTGAGCATGGCAGGCTGGTCTGGAAGGTTAAATCACATAACATCAATGGCATGCTTGTCAATTGGAGACAATATTGTTTTGATGTTGGAAAAAGAGGGTTTCAGGTTATTTTTCTGACTGGAGTCTGTAACAAGTGGCGCACCACAGGGGTCAGTATTGGTTTCCCTGTCATGTGTTATTTATCCTTACAATTTGGATATGAATATACATGGTTTGTAAGTTTGCGGATAACTCCAGAATTGGTGGTGCAGTGAACAGTGAAGCTTATCTGTGATTACAGTGATCAACCTCGAGTCATCATGTCATATGGCATGGAAATAGGCCCTGAAGCCAAACTTGGCAATGCTGACCAAGATGTTCCATCTACACTCGTCCCACTTGCCTGTGTTTAGTCCATACCCTTCTAAACCTTTCCTATCCATGTACCTGTCTGAATGTCTATATGTTGTTATGGTACCTTCCTCTACCTCTGTGGCAGCTGGGCCTACGAGAGCATTGGAGGCTGAGGAGTGAACTGAACAAAGCATTCAAAACCGTGGGAAATAGCCTCATCTTTTACCCACGGTAGGGGAATCAATAACTAGGTTGTAAGGTCTGAGTGGAAAAATTTAACAAGGTTCCCGAGGGATAACTTTTTCTCACAGGGTGGTGCGTACATGGAATAAGCTGCCAGAAGAAATGGTATAGGTGGGTAGCATTATGACATTAAAAGGCACTTAGACAGGTCCATGGAGAGGAATGGTTTTGAGCAATATGGACCATGCAACTGCAAGTGAGACAAGCTCAGTTGAGCAAATTGGTTGGCATGGATGAGTTGTGTCTCATGGCTTGATTCCGTGCTGTACAGTTCTATGACTAACCATGGGGACTTTAGACTTCAGAGATACAGCGTGGAAACAAGCCCTTTGGCCCACCAAGTCTGAGCCGACCAGTGATCACCTGTACTCTAGTTCTCTCCGACATAATAAGGACAATTTACAATTTTAACAAAATTAATTTACCTACAAACCTGTAATTTTTTGGAGTTTGGGATGAAGCACGCAGTGACAGGGAGAATGTACAGTCAGCACCGTAGTCCGAATCGCACCCAGGTCTCTGGCGCTGTAAGGCAGTAAATGTACCGCTGCGTCTGCCCACTGCATCTTCAGTTAGCAGAAATTCTTTTGATTTTTGACGTGTTTTTTTCAGAGGTTGAATAATAATTTCCCTTTTAAATTTGGAAAGTGTAGTTGCTGGTTTTCGTAGACATTGCCACAGAGCTAACATTTTCTTAGCATTCCTGATTTGTAATGAACCTAACGCAATGTTCCCACCCGTGATCTACGTGTGTCCATTCTGTGAAGGCTTTAAACATATGTGGACTAAAGTGTTTCAACAGGAACCTTGTACAATTCAAATAGTAGTTCTGCATTGTCACTTTTGAAATCGAAGATTACATGATTTCATAGCATTGGGTCTCTTGAGTCTGTCATGGGAGCTGAGTAATGACCTCGCCAATATTGGTAGACACTCGGTTCTGGAAATTTTGAGTGTTAGTTTATCAAGAAGAATTGTTTGAGATCACTTTTTATCCCCAGAGTTCTTGAACTTGGGCTACTTGCCATAAAGAATCAAATGAATAAAACTCATGAACACTAGCACTTGAAAAAGACAGAAGCCTCACCAACTGTTTATTGTGTTTAAATTTGTCAGGGAACATCACTGCTTAATTCATGGTAATATTAACCTGAACGACATTGGATTTTTCGACCAGTTCGGTTGAATTGTGTCGAACAGTTGAGTTGTGTCGAACAGTTCTTGTTCGACACAAGACGATCTTGGTGTCTTAGTGCATAATTTACAAAAAACTAATTTTTCATTGGCATTAAGGATGACTTGCTTTCATCCCTGTGTTATGGGTTCTGAGGTAGCTCATCATACCAGTAAAGGAAATGCAGAATATTCCACAGATGGGGCAGGAAATGCCTGATGATAGTTTGGGAAATGCTGAGTTCCTCTACTTAGGTAGGGCTTCTGTCTGCATATGATTTATGGTCTCGTGGCCATCCTGAATGTTTCTTCTCCACTTGGAGAAGTCATGGGTCAGAGATTCTATGGGGTCAGTGGAAATGTTGCTGCTTTTTCAAGATAACTCTAAGAATATTATTTTCCTCTGTCTGCCTGATGATTTCTTCCCTTCACAGAGTTCAGAGTAGCATAGATGTTTTAGAAGTCTGCTGTCAGATATAGCCTGTCTAGTGGGGATGACTGAATATAATCAGGGTTTGTTGTTAGGTATGTTTGCCTGGGGGAGGACACTAATAATGTTCAATTTTTTATCTTTTGGAGAATTTTGTGGAGACATCCCTGATTTACTGAGATTCAATACAGAATGAGACGACCTATTAATAACTCTGCAGGTCAATCAGGTTGTTAGCACCTGAAGGAAGAATTTTAAGTTTAAGGATGGTACAGACGATAATTTCAGTTGCCTTCAGTCCCAGTCACAGAGGGAAACTGTCTATTTTTATCTTTGTAAAGTTTCTACCTTTTACCAGTGCATGAATATAGTTCATATCGTTCATGAATTTGTACTATACTGTTAAATCTTGCAGATGGAAGGTAATTCAAGTTGAAGTATTTTGATAAAATTACCATAGAACACAGACCACTGCAGCATAGGAACAGGCCTTTTGGATCATGATTTCTGGATTAACCATGATGTCAACTTAAACAGGTTTTAAATTTTTTTACATTTTAGGTTTATCATCGTCACATGTACCGCGCGGTACAGTGGAAAGTTTTGTTTTGCATAAAATCCCAGCCGATCAGATATAAAATACCTAAGTACAATCAAGTCAAACTCGAGTACAATAAATAGAGCAAAGGGGAAAGATACTAAATGCAGAATATAATTCTCAACGCGTCAATTCTATAAACAGCATTGATGCATCCCTCCAACCTCTGACTGTTGATGCGACTGTCTAGATATCTCTTCAATATTGTTATTGTCTGCTTCCGCTACTTAGACTGAAAGGGTGTTTCATCAGGCACTTTGTAATGGGGCTTTTTCACGGGGCGAGTTGACGCAAGATGTCACCAGAGTGAAGAGGTCGTGGTCCAGCACGAGTCTAGCACGATATAACGGGGGTAGATAAAGAGTTCCCACGGTACTCGGCATTTCTGTTATTTGTGCGAGTGACTTGTCCGTTTCCCGAGCTTTCGCGTTAAATCTTGAATGAACATCGTGAACTACACGTGACGCAAATGATGTAACTTTTTTTTTCACACACTATAAATATCCTCCCTTGGTTGAATTGGCTCATTTGGAGACATGCCTATACTAAGTAATTTCGAGTACAGGATGGTGGTTTTTTTCATTGACGCGCTGTCTGCGACTTTTTTACTTTGCAGCTGCAGGGCACAGACAGACTTATAAGAGAAGTTTAAGTTAACTGCAAACACAGCACTTTTACATCAATAGCAATGTATGTTTTTAAATCTTGGATAACATTAAATAGTTCTCCTCTTGATGAACTTATATATCGTTATATAAACTCACATGAGCACTCGGGAAACTCGGCAGCCTTCGTCTCCAGCAGGTTCCTTTTTCTCTCCCTGTTTCTATAATCCTCTCTGGATTTATCGTAGAGAATCTCGTTAAATTGGTACCATTCTACAAGTTCCCCCTCTTGTTCCCTGGTGAAGTTATATGGCCTTACCTTCTGCCATCTTCCCTTTACATAAGCGTCTGTAGAGGCTATTCCTACAACGGCTACTGGGGAGGCAATCTGAATTGCACCTTGCTCACCCTCTCCCTGCTCCAAGGAGCCCACAGGCAGTGTTATCTGTGGCATCTCCTGTTGCCTCTCCACCTGTCTCTCTTGCTGCGTCTCCTCCTCATTCTCCTGCATGGCAAAAACATCTCTGACACGCTTTACCCCCTTTGAGATTTTCTGGGAGCCATCTCTGCAAGTGTTCCTGTTAAAAAGATTATCCAACAATGACAATTAGGTGGGACGTCCTCGAAGGACACATGTTCCCATGTCGATATTGAGACCACCTTTTTACTCACCTTCTGTCCCCTCTGTCCAGCTTCCGGGTTTACCGTTCGCACGAGTTCCCACGCGCTATATCTCTAAAATCTGAAGTTAGGTAATGTCTAAAGGAACTGCAGACGCTGGTTAATGCTGGTTAATATGCACAGAAGGACACAAAATGTTGGTGTAACTCAGCAGGTAAGTCAGATCTGGGAAGAAAAACATAAAAAGCTGGAGTAAGTCAGCGGGTCAGGCAGCATCTCTGGAGAAAAAGAATAGGTGACGATTCGAATCGGAGCCCTTCTTCAGACAGCCTAATCGGAATTGAGTCTGAAGATGTGTCTCGTCCCGAAACATCAGCTTTTTTTCTCCAGAGATGCTGCTTGACTCGCTGAGTTACTCCAGCTTTTTGTGTCTGTCTTCGGTTTAAACCAGCATGTGCAGTTCACTCCTTACACGGGTCTCTGTACAACATTGATTGGTAGCGTTCCGGACCCCTGGACCCGAGGACTCCGACCTGTATCTCTCAAAGAAGTACATGTGAAAAATTTCTCACGGACCATAAAAATGCGTAACCTTTCAGTAAAGTCCCTTTTAAAGTCCCTTTTAAAGATTATAGTTATTTTCTTGAATCTCATTAACATAACTCATGAATAAGTTGATGTCCATATGCGGATGCAAATCTTTATTTTTATTTATTTTTTAAATTCAATCCCACAGAAGATAATTTTTACTCACCTTCTGTCCCCTCTGTCCAGCTTCCGGGTTCACCGTTCGCAGGAGTTCCCACGGTACCCGCAAGAGTTATTACGGATATCGCACTGGCCACTACGTTCATATAATGTTGCAATGCTCAACCACAAGTGTACAAGTCAATCTTGGAGAAATTCAAACTTTCTTGAATTTTCTCCCGAGTGACCAAGTTACACGATGACCTGCCGTTAGCGCTACGGTGGTCCACGGTGGTCCACAAATGCCGTACTGTTATCGCACGAGGTTCCCACGATTTTAAACTCCGGTTAACTCTTGCGTCAAGTCGCCCCGTAAAAAGGCCGCTTTAAACAAATATTTGCGCTGTAAATTTCCTTCAAATGTACCCTCAACCAGGAAAATCATAAACAATTGTTTATTACCTGAACCTAAACCTGAACAAATATCATTAAAAATATGGTACTGTAATTTTATCAGTGGATTCATCAGTTTAAAAAAATTGCATCTTAAATTTTAATTGGTTGCAGCGTAGCTGTGGTATTGCTACTTAATTATTATAGTCCAGGAGGACGCTGATTCAGCTGAAAAATCCCATATGTGGTTGCCCTTCCCTCGCTGGAATCATCTAACAAGCCTACCAGCTCTCCTTTAGTTCTTTTGCCATTTACCAACATGACGGGGAACTTCCAAAAGCTCTGCATGTGTCTGGATGTGGAAGGAAACCTCACAACAGCACAATCCCATGTTGTCATCCTGACAATGTGGAAACTGCACAAAGGCAGCAGCTGCAGTCAAGATTGAACCCAGGTCTTTCGGACTGAGGTAGCAGTACCAACTGCAGTGCCACCATGCCCATCTGACACATGAAAATATTACTTCCATTTTTAGAACCCTCAAAGGATAATACATGTGACATTGCCAACTTGCATCTTTCATTGTATGGTACCTTTGATGTATCAACTTTAAATCTGGCATGGACTGCATAAGCTTCCCCAGTTGACCAGAATAAATAAGTCCAAATTATTTGGAGATACAAGGAACTGCAATGCTGGAATTTTGAGCAAAACATGCAGTGCCGGAGTAACTCAACAGGTCTGGAGTAACTCAACAGGCACGAGGAGGGAATGGACAGGCGACGTTTTGGGTCCAAGTCTGATGAAGGGTCCTGACCTGAACCGCAGCTTGTTCATTCCCACTACAGTTGCTGCCTGACCCACTGAGTTCCTCCAGTATTTTGTGTTTTAGTTTAAATTGTTTGCCTTGGGGTGTACTGCCTCATTGCTGATTTTTCTTGTGCTTGTATTTGATAATGGATTTTCTGATCCTGTCCTAAAATGTTCTCTTGTTGCAGGTTGACTTAATGCAGATGATCTCTGATATTAAATTACCTATTTTTAGATTTTTGAGCAAGAGTTTCCACTGATGAACTGCTGAGAACTATTGTGGACTATTCGTCATAGAGTGATGCAGTGTGGAAACAGGCCCTTCGGCCCAACTCGCCCACATCGGCCAACAATGTCCCAGCTCCACTAGTCCCACTTGCCTGCGCCTGGTCCAAATCCCTCCAAACCTGTCCTATCCATGTACCTGTCTAATTGTTTCTTAAACGATGGGATAGTCCCAGCCTCAACAACCTCCTCTGGCAGCTTGTTCCATACACCCACCACCCTTTGTGTGAAAAAGTTACCCCTCGGATTCCAATTAAATCTTTTCCCCTTCACCTTGAACCTCTGTCCTCTGGTCCTCGATTCCCCTACTGTGGGCAAAAGACTCTGTGCATCTACCCAATCTATTGCTCTCATGATTTTGTACACCTCTATAAGATCTCCCCTCATCCTCCCGCGCTCCATGGATTAGAGACTAAGCTTACTCAACCTCTCCCTATAGCTCACACCCTCTAGTCCTGGCAACATCCTCGTAAATATTTTCTGATCCCTTTCAAGCTTGACAATAGCTTTCCTATAACATGATGCCCAGAACTGAACACAATATTCTTAATGCAGTCTCACCCACGTCTTATACAACTGCAACATGACCTTGCAAATGGAGGAGGACTGGCCAAATTTTTGTGCCTTCCACCACAGTGATGAATGCTGTGGTGGATGTTTGTGTTACAGTTTTATTGTGTGTTCTTTATTATTGTACTGCTGCTGACAACCCAAATTTCCACCAACCCTGGTTGTGTGGCAATAAATTATATCTATCTATCTATCTATCTAACTGCTACACTCAATACTCTGACTGATGAAGGCCAAAGTGCCTATTATTAGACCTGACACTCTGTGGAATGACTTGAAGTGCTATATTTGGATTGTTAATTCTTTTTTAGTGGATTTGATTCAAGATCTTTTTGTGGTTTGTGATATGTTTTTCTATGCATGATATATTTCCAAATTATCCTCCTCCAAAATGATCGTACCTAAGGAAGTGCTAACAGGGTCTTCATTTATCGAGACATGAGGGATTAATGGAAGTAATTTTTATTCAATTTTTTTTGGATGTGTATGTTTAATAAAGTAATTGCAAAGATTTGTTGCAATGCAGTGTGTTAGTTTATATATTTTTTTCAGAAACGATCATTTATTTGCAGCACTGCATAGAAGCTATAAGCAATAAACACAATATATTAAATTCAAAACCTTTTTTCTCTTTGGCAAGCATTTTTGAATTGTGGAAATTGCTGACATTATTATTACATTTGAGCACATTTTTCTAAACGGTAGATATTATTTTCCAGATTAAAATGATGTGTTGGCTTTCTTACTGAAAATATTGAACAGATTTCCAATTCTTTATACTTGGCAAAGCAAGATACTTTTTTTTGAAGCAAAAGGAATGTTGATGTGTTCATCCAGCAGCTTTTTTTTTCCACATTGTGCTGTTTTGACTAGCCATATCACCCTTAATGCGAAGTTCCCTGAAACTGTAAATAATTTGAAAATTACAATTTATTCACTGGCATTGACTAGGTTTCTTTCTGGCTCTCGACTGAAGGGTTGTGTTATGAGGAAATGCATTTTCCATTTGATGTATGGGTCTGCAATAGATATTGCTTCACAGGAACATAGAATTAATTTGTGTCATATGTGATCTATATGCCATTTAATTTAATTTTCATGATATCAACATGCTGAAAATCCATAATCATACTGCACGCAAGATAGCAATTTATTTGTCATATCCACAATGTTTATTTGGAGATGAATTCACTTAGTTCCACTCTCCAGCACTTTCTTCATATCCTTCAAATGTCTTATCTTCCAAATATTTATTTCCATTTGAATGCTACTGTTGAATGTAAATGCACTACGTCCACCTCACAGTGTATTACAAACCATTCCTTGCATGAGACAGTTTGTCCTTGTATCAAGTGTAGGAAAGAACTGCAGATGCTGGGTTAAATCGAAGGTAGACACAAAATGCTGGAGTAACTCAGCGGGACAGGCAGCATCTCTGGAGAGAAGGAATGGGTGATGTTTTGGATCAAGACCCAAGAGAGGAGAACTTCTTCAAAGTAGGCAAACATAGAAAATAGGTGCAGGAGGAGGCCATTCGGCCCTTCGAGCCAAACCTTGAGGAGATTTTGCAGTGGAGCACTCCGAAGAAGGGTCTTGACCCAAAATGTCACCCATTCCTTCTCTCCAGAGATGCTGCCTATCCAGCTGAGTTACTCCAGCATTTAGTGTCCTTGTATCATCTCTGGTTGTTCCAGCCATTATCTTATATTTGTACATTTTCAGCCCTTAAACTTTTGTATACAGTTTCTGTTTGGTCATCTGAATCATTCATGATTTTAATGATCTCTTATTAATTGATCCTTGCAGCTTCTTTGCTCCAGTGTGAACAACCTCAGCTTTTCTCCTATATGTAATTTCTTATCCCATTAACTATTTTTGCAACAGTTACTGTGACCCCCACAAAGCCTTTGTTCTTCTTGAAAGGCGGTGCCCAAAATTAAATACAGAACTCATCTGGGAAAGAACAATATTTTAAAGTGTAACTCCTGTCATTTGTACTTCTTTTCTTCTACTTGTCCTCCTGCTCTATTCCATTCTATCTCTGTTTTTATTTTACTACAGATATTGACATTTTATGTCGCACCCACGTCCAGGTGATTAGTGTATGCCGAACACTGCACTGGTCCTACAAGTGAAACATGGGAAATGTTACCATCCTCTTGGCAGTCCAAAGATCCAATGTAGACCACATTTACTTATGATCCATCAGCAATTTTCCATCTCATTATGTATCACTTATTTCTGAAACAAAATATTTGTTGTTGAAATGAACTGATATTTTGGCTCATCTTTAAAATCTATGGGCACAATGTAAACGCCATTATCCTCATTCACCCACTTTGATGCTCATCAAAATGCAGTTAAGCTGATTTACGTTGAGCAGATCTCTGAATACAATCAGTGTTTGCACATCCAATTGGCTTACAGATTTTCCTATTGGGTTATTCTTTGTTAACAGCTTCCCACTATTGATGCTAAACTCGAAGCATAGATTTATTCTGCATTTTACAAAAATAATTGTACTGCACCTGAACTCTGGCCAGTACTTCTACAATTTCACATTTTCTTCAATGTCATCAAATCTAAATTCTGGAGCTCCATACCCAGAAACGCTGTGGATACATTCACAGGCAATTCTATAGTCGTTCCAATATGTGTCTTACCAAACCTTGTGCACATATGCACTGTGCCGAGCTTGCACTTGTTTCATCTATTATAAATCATAAATATGTTTTATTATTTTCATTCCATTTCTCCCAGTCCTTTTGCACCTTACACTTTTTAATTAAAAAAATGTAACCAATGCCTTATTGTTGATCCAATTTAGTGGATGAGTACAATAATACAGAGAATTTGGTGAAGAAATAGAGTTTAAATGTTAGTGGAAGCCGTCAGTTATAATTGACTTAACGTGAATGTGGAGGAGGAAGATTTGGTGTAGCATACTATTTGACATTTGCAAGAATGACGGGAAGCAAAGGTTGTAAATATTATAAAAGCAGTGAAGATGCTTGGCTGGAGGGATCAGAAGTGGGAGTGGAAGAAAGAAGCCCAGGTGAAGTGGAGTAAGTGCAGTACTATCTTTATTTTGGAGTAGTTATATGTGGCCACAGTGGCTTAGCTAGTAGAGCTGTTGCCCGGCAGGAAGATCTGCTGCCTCACAGCGCCAGAGACCTCGGGTGCTGTCTGTGTGGAGTTTCCACGTCCTCTCTGTGACTGCATGGGTTCCGCTTCGGAGTGCTCTGGTTTGCTCCCCCATTCCAAAGACACGCGAGTTATTTGATCTCTGTAAATTGCTCCTAGTGTGTAGGGAGTGGATGCAGAAGTGGGATAATAAAGTGGTGTGGCGGCGCCTAACGGCAGTGGCTCGACTGCAATCCGTCTGTCTCTCGTTAAATGTATGTTTGATTCTAGTTTTATCATTTTTTTAGCTGTGTATATGTGGGGGGTGGGGGAAACCGTTTTAAATCTCTTCCCTGTTCAGGGACCCGACCTTTTCCCTGTTGGGTCCCCGATGTCGTTGGGCCTAACATCGAGGAGCCAGCGGCGACCTCCGGCTGGAACTAACCTGAGGGCTCCAGTCGCGGAGCCTGCGGACCTGACATCGCGGAGCTGGCTGTCTTCGGAGCGGGAGGAGCTGTGGTGACACGCGGCTGCGTCCCGACTTCGGAGCTTCGGAGGCTCCGGCCGCCGGCCCGGTGGATGGGAGCTCGCTGGTCTCGCAACAGCAACTTCTCCCGCTGGAATCACGGGGTTTAAAGGACTCGGAGTGGGACCTACCATCGCTCGGCGCGGCCTAACGGCCGAGGGACTTACCATCGCCCGCCGGGGGTTTTAACATCGTGAGCCCCAGTTCGCCTCGGCGTTGCAGTTGGACTGCTGGACCGTGGGTGAAGAATAAAGGGAAGAGATAAGACTTTTGCCTTCCATCACAGTGAGGAGGTGTTGGGGATTCACTGTGATGGATGTCTGTGTGTTAAGTGTGGGTCTTGGTTTTTTTGTAATTGTTAAGACTGTAGAAAATGCAATTTCGTTTAATGCAAGCTGTTTGAATGACAATAAAAGGCATTCATTCATTCATAAAGAATTAATGTGAATCAATGACATAGTCAGTGTGGACTCAGTGGGCTGAAGGGCCTGTTTCTATGCGATATCTCTAATTAACCCTTTTGAGTAAAAAGCACTACTCCGTCGCTCATTTGTAGCACATGGCGATTCAGGTGGACAGTGTGGTGAAGAAGGCATTTGGCACACTTGCCTTCATTGGGAAGGGCATGAGCAACAAAAAAGTGATGAAATGCAAGATGGGACATCAAATGGTGAACGTTTTACGGTCTCCATTCAGCCAGATACCTATCAATGTCCGAATATTGATTGATGGACACGAAGGCAAAAACCTTAGTGGCACAGGAGCCGACAGTCTGGGAGGCATAGTTTAGTGTTATGATTGGCGATTAGCTAAATCAGGTGAGGGAATAGTCAGAGAGCTGAAATGGATATTGATTGATGAGCCAAGGTAAATAAACTCCTAGCAACAATCCAAGGTCAGTGATGTTTGGAAGAAGAATGTGGGACAGTTATGATTGCTGCTCTGACAAAGTTGATGTACGTGTCGGCAAACTGCGGTCGGAAATGTGCCAAAATGAAGCTGCAGGCTTTATTTTCTTCAATAAAGTCTTGAGGCTTGGCCTCAAAAAGAGTAGGTTTAGTCATGGTGTGAAACGGACCTCCTGCGTAAGTAAGGAGAATAACAAGAGGAAGTGGCAGTGAGTGGAGCTTTATGGATCATGTGCAAGTAGATGAAATTAGTTAATCTTGGTATCATGTTCAGCACAGACCTTGCGGTCCAATGGGCTGTTCCTGTGATATACCTTTCTGTATTCCATGTTCAGAAGGACACAAAGTGCTGGAGTAACTCAGATCAGGCAGCATCCCTGGAAAATATGGATAGGTGACTGGGTGACGTTTCAGGACTGAAGAAGGGGTTCGACCTGAAACGTCGCCTGTCCACCCTGTCCTGTCTGACCTGCTGAGTTACTTCAGCACTTTGTGTCCTATTGAGTATTAAGCAGCATCTGCAGTTCTTTGTTTCTCCATTTTCCATTCTGATTGGGGATGATCAGCCATGATCACATTGGATGGCGGTGCTGGCTCGAAGGGCCGAATGGCCTACTTCTGCACCTATTGTCTATTGTCTATAGAAGATGGCTTTGAACTGGTAGGAAATAAACAGTATAGATTGGGACACAGGTCGGGAACAATGACCATTTTTGGACCTGTGGCAAACAGGTGGGAGACAAAATTATTTGGATCAAAATTATAGTTTTGGTTCAGCACATGTAAAGCTACATATTGAAACTAAACTGCAGCATTCAAGAAAAGTTTTGAGGATCTTCCATAGAGGGAGGTTGGTATTATTTACCTTGATAGTAAATGTTTCACTATCACAGTACATGTGGCAGTATAATACCAATATCAACTTTGAAGTAGGATGTAGATACAAACCAGGAGATCCCGGAGTCCCTGGCGGACTGAACGCTAGTGTTTGGCGAAACAGTTTCTAAGTCCAAATATATTGGACCTTTTAAATTGTATTCATCATAAAAAAATAATAGTCATCCATGCACTAATCATTAAGAAGCAAACATCTTGTGGAAGAATATGAGAATAAATGGGATTAACAAGGTTGAACACTGATGATAAGGCACCCAGATGTGATTTCAATCTTGACATGTACAATCCTCGGAATTATAACTGTTTGGCATCTTGGAATATCGCACTGTTATTGATTACTTTTACACCCACAAGTCTGCCCACATGTTGCTTGCTTTCTAACAGAGTAATCCAGCAGCATCCACAAAGTTAATCTGAAGTATAAACCAATGCAAGACGTAAAACGTTTTCACAATGGTTTAAGTAAATAACTGAACAGAGTTCATGAAATCATTTTCACTTAAGAATTAACTTTCAAGCGTTGCTCCCGATCACCATTTTCTACATTACCATTTAGCTTAAAGGTATTCCTTCGCTTACCTTATGATTTTTCTGATTTAATTTTTTTAGCTCCAGTCCCCTGATATTTGAACCTTTCAATGATTAATTTACTCAGCTTAGATTTTCCTTTCATTGTTTTGACCTTTTCAATTATTTGAACTCATTTTATCAAAGCCTCAAAATGCTGTTGAAAATTGATAGAACACTTGTGTCAGTTTTGTCATCTGCATATGTCAACATGATCCCACATGGTTTCAAGGGAGTCCCTGGTTTATTTTGATGTGGATCTGCAGTTATAAGGAACAGTGTCGTCCAGTAGCTTGAAATGAAGAGAGACCACAAGGGAAATGCAGCTGCAGTTAGAACGCCTCTTGCATGAACCAATACAAAAAATGTTATTGAGGGGGCAGGCAGAGGACACAGTGGAAAATCTGGAGATGTGGATCAGCTGCTGTTAATTAATTCCCAGACATGATTAAACCTCTCCAAATAATACACAGAATATAGATTTAAATCAAATGTACAAAATAACCATACTTTTTATGTGGAATGTACCATTGTATACAAAAGAGTGCAAAGTGTCATTATGCTTGCATGGCCATTATTTACGGTATTGTCCTTTTATTAATGTTAGCAGTAGCAATGCAAACATCCTTGGGTTCCCATTGACCAATAAATTCCAAAGCATTGAAGCAGATGTATTTAAAATATTGCTACAGATGTCATTTGCTATTGTTGAATGTCGGTTTTTTGCCAGAGAAATTACGAATGCAAGTTTAAATTCTGTTAATTCCATGCATTTTTGTTTCAGCTAATAATTGGATGGTGCTTTCAAACTTTATTTTCCGGGGTAATGTACATAATCAAAATCGACACAATAATTACAGACTAACCTAATGACTTTCAAATGAGTCCAGGACATGACAAATACAAGATGGGATTTTCCCTTTATTCTGCAGTGCAAAATATGTCCTCAATATTTGAAGCAATTTCAGATGGCTCCAAAATAATTTTGGAAGGATGTATTGTAACTTGTAAAATTCATTTGTGATTACACTGCATTCCCCACATTTTTTCCAGGTGATTTGTATATGTATGCTGAACTTTTATTTCCACAGAGGAAATTTATGATGAATTACCGTCATGTCCAACTTCTCTCTTTCCATGAATATTTTTGCTTTTGTTCCAACAACTGCTATTCTGTTTGTTCGGTAAGGTCATATTGCTTTATTTTCTTTGCGCTTGATAAATTATATTTAACCTTCTGTGATTACTTTCCAGATCCATGAAAAACTTCAGCATTATGAAAGGCAAAGCCCGTCACCCGTTCTTCAGAATGCAGCCACTTTGGCAGACGATGTAAGTGTCCTTCAGCTTCATGGTGAGATCATTGGGCAGAAGCGCATCCAAAGGTTTTTATGGAATTAATAGTCAGATCAGTCACTTTCTTTTCCAATGAGGCTGTATATTTTTATTCTCTTGTTTTATTCTACGCCAGATGAAAGAGTGGGGAAATAAAACGCTTCACCCATATTAAATACACGTGTTGTTTAATTTGAAAAGCCCATTAAATCCTAAAGGGAGGAGTAGGGAAAACTGTGAAAATACTGGACAGTACATGAAAAATAGAGACCTATTAAAATGTACTAATGCGAGTGAAATACAAACAGATGTAGTGAAAGAAGTGGGGCATGAGGAATGCCTGCACTAGAACTACTTACAATATCTGGATGATTTATTATGGTTTTTCCTTTGTAAATTGACCATGCTGTTGAGAATGATTAATATTGTTAAGTGTTAACTGAGTTGTTCTCGGTTACTTTGACTTAACTGCTGAAATGCCTTACATTTTGTAATTACCAAGGTTCATGTATTATAGACAGAGAAGTTAGGCCATGTACATCTCGTAATCAAACAGAAGCATATTAACTTGAACCAAGAATGGATCATACAGCCACCTAAGTCAGCTCTGTCACTCCTTAATCGTTTAAAAGAACATTGAGCAACCGACTGTTCTAGGTGTAAAGGTCCAAAGATTCCTGAAAGTACATGAAGGTAAGGTGGTGAAGAAAGAGATGGGATGCTTGCCTTCATTACTCAGAACATAGAATATAAGAGCAAGGACACTATGATGTATCTTTATGAAACAGTGTTCTATATGTGGATAAATGTGAGGTTATCCACTTTGGTGGCAAAAACAGGAAAGTAGACTATTATCTGAATGGTGGCCGATTAGGAACAGGGGAGATGCAACGAGACCTGGGTGTCATGGTACACCAGTCATTGAAAGTAGGCATGCAGGTGCAGCAGGCAGTGAAGAAAGCGAATGGTATGTTAGCATTCATAGCAAAAGGATTTGAGTATAGGAGCAGGGAGGTTCTACTGCAGTTGTACAGGGTCTTGGTGAGACCACACCTGGAGTATTGCGTACAGTTTTGGTCTCCTAATCTGAGGAAAGACATTCTTGCCATAGAGGGAGTACAGAGAAGGTTCACCAGACTGATTCCTGGGATGTCAGGACTTCCATATGAAGAAAGACTGGATAGACTCGGCTTGTACTCGCTAGAATTTAGAAGATTGAGGGGGGATCTTATAGAAACTTACAAAATTCTTAAGCGGTTGGACAGGCTAGATACAGGAAGATTGATCCCGATGTTGGGGAAGTCCAGAACAAGGGGTCACAGTTTAAGGATAAGGGGGAAATCTTTTAGGACCGAGATGAGAAAAACATTTTTCACACAGAGAGTGGTGAATCTCTGGAGTTCTCTGCCACAGAAGGTAGTTGAGGCCAGTTCATTGGCTATATTTAAGAGGGAGTTAGATGTGGCCCTTGTGGCTAAAGGGATCAGTGGGTATGGAGAGAAGGCAGGTACAGGATACTGAGTTGGATGATCAGCCATGATCATATTGAATGGTGGTGCAGGCTCGAAGGGCCGAATGGCCTACTCCTGCGTATATTTTCTATGTTTCTATGCAGTTCTGGTCACCATGCTACAGAGGAACACAATTGCAATGGAGATTCACCAGGATCTTGCCTAGCGTTGCAGTAATAAAGCAAAACTGAAGAGGTAGAGTTTGTTTTCTTTGCAGCAGAGGAGACGAAAGGGGAACTGATTGAAATAATTATAATTATGAGGGCAGTAATAAAGCAAATAGAAATACACTTTTCCCTGTAGCAAAGGTATCTAAAGCCAGAGGACAAAGGTTTAAGCATAAGATCTTTTAGAGGAGACTCAAGAAAAATGTTTTCACCCAGGCAGTATTTGGTACCTGGAGCAAACTGCAAAAGGGATTGGTGGAGGCAGAGACTCTCGCAACATTATAAGTCTCTAGATAGACACAAAAAGCTGGAGTAACTCAGCGGGGCAAGCAGCATATCTGGAAAAAAGGAATAGATGATATTTCAGATCAAGAAACGAGAGATATAGACAGTTTCTCAGCCTGGTTAAAGCCCACAGCTTTTGATTAATTTGTTTCCTGTTGAAAATTAGTATTTCGTATTGTACGGCATAATATTATACTTATTGTTCAGTACAAGATATGCATGAATAGGTTATGATTTTCATTCAGAGAGTAATCAGAGAACAGTCGGGATATATCCTCTATAGAAGCAGATACAAATACAACTTTAGACATATAGGGTTTACAGGGCTATGGGCCAATTGCAGGCCAATGGGACTAGTTCAACATGTCAAGTTGGTCAGCAAGGACAAGTTAGGCTGAAGAGCCTGTTTCTGTGCTTTATAGCTCTTTGACTCTGGCTCTATTCTTTTGAGCTTGTTTATATTATTGAGAAACATGTCCTGTGCTCGTATTGATCTAGTACTGAAGCATGCTAGTGCACAAACGTGGCATGAAAGATTAGGAAACTTCATGGCATGTATGGCATGCACACAAAGATTTTGCATGGCTCTATGGATAATTTTGACGACTGATACACAGAGATAGTAAAACTTGCATTATTTTTATGTGCAGCCTGGCAAACTGAATATTAATGGGTCTCTGGGAACAGTGTTATATCCTTTCCATCTGGTTCAATGGGGGAAAGCCGAAAGGGCCTGTCCCACTTGGCAATTGTTTCGGCGACTGCCGGCATTATTGACTGACGTATCAGGTCACCGAAAAATTTGCGGCGTGATGATGTATGATGTGTTTTTTAAGCGTCGCAACATTTATTTTGTTGCCGCTGGATTTTGAAATGTTCAAAATCTATTGGCGACACTGATATGATGCCGGCAGTCACCGAAAAAATCGCCAAGTGGGACAGGCCCTTAACTCTCAAAAAATGAAAGAGAACAAGGTACTCAAAAAATGAAAGAGATCAAGGTATTTACTTCCAAAAGCAGTGCTTTGGGTACAGGAAAGATTTTCTTGCCCACTTCCACTGCCAAGTAATGTGCATCTCCTCCAACTTGGTCTGTGGGAATGGAAATATTACTGTTGAAATTGGTGAAAAGTGCCAAAACTACTATTGAATGATATACCAGATTCTGTCATCAACAAGCTGTACTTTTTTAGATCATTTTCTGATATTCACTTCTGTTTATTCACATCAATTTTGTTGTTGGCTTTGAAATTTGTAGACTACTTTATTTTTGTAATAACTTGCTGATCAGCACCGTTCAAGTTGCACTAAAACTCATTATCCTGTTTCCTGTAGTGTCTGGTTTATGTTGTATGACTAAGTGTTCTAAGAGTCCTTGGGGCAAAATATCATTCTTCTGTAGACAGTGGGCAGCAGCGTAATTATATTCAGCAAAAAACAAACTGCTGGAGGAACTCAGCAGGTCAAGAAGTTTATATTGTTGATTGTTGCTCTTCGGGGAGGAAAGTTACAGAGTGAGACATGAACAGTATCAGCACAGTAGGTATTCGAGAGCTATGGAGTTACCTTGTGGCAATTTGATAAAACAATTATGTATTTCTTTTAATGTCTCCCCCTCCTTTTTTTGTTCCACTAGAATTGAGCCAGGACATGAATTCTTTTCAGGATCGTGAAAGATTACACTTGTATTGCCTGCAAGGAGCCATTTATTTTTTTAATCAATCACACAATAATGTTACTAGTTGGAATACCATATGAAAACACAACACAGAATCTGGTCCTTGATCATATACAATATTGCTGAATTGATGGTGCTGCAGGAAACCATTGCGCAAGTCCCAAATGGCCAAATCCCCTTGATATTTTGTGACCTGCACAGGGAATGAAATAAGAATCTGTACTTTGTACTTTTTGTACTTTGAGCTATGAATACTTTTTTTTGTTGTAACATCTAAAACAGGGCATTCGATTGAAAATGTATCATTTGGGAAAATAAGCCATGTCTTTAATGCAATAGAATAAATTTGATTTAGAAGAAAAGTCACAAAGTGCTGCAGTAATTCAGCGGGTCAGGCCTGGTCTGGAAAACGTGGAGGGGTATCATTTAAGGTCGGGTCACTTCAGGCACTGACTTGACACATCGCCAATCCATGTTCTTCAGTGATGCTGCCTGACCCGCTGAGTTACTCCAGCACTTTGTGTCTTTTCTTCCAAATCTAATTTCTTCTATTGCATTAAAGACATGGCTTAATTTTTTTTGTAAGCCAGCATCTGCCATTTTTGGTATCTAAATTAGATTTAGAATTGATTGCATTTTGGGCATTTTAACCACAAAATTAAATCAGCATTTGCTTGTTACTGATTGAAATATTGAGATCTTTGCATTGTTTTTTTAAATCATTTTTTGACTGGTGAATACTGCTGTTACCGTGATTACAAAATATCTCTAGATTTTTCAAAGTAATCGATGGCACCCAATGAATCTAATTGGGGATGATACCATCACTTCCCAGACTTCACAGGCTGCAGTTGTACAGGGTATTGGTGAGACCACACCTGGAGTATTGTGTACAGTTTTGGTCTCCAAATCTGAGGAAAGACATTCTTGCCATAGAGGGAGTACAGAGAAGGTTCACCAGACTGATTCCTGGGATGTCAGACTTTCATATGAAGAAAGACTGGATAGACTCGGCTTGTACTCGCTAGAATTTAGAAGATTGAGGGGGGATCTTATAGAAACTTACAAAATTCTTAAGGGGTTGGACAGGCTAGATGCAGGAAGATTGTTCCCGATGTTGGGGAAGTCCAGAACAAGGGCACAGTTTAAGGATAAAAGGGAAATCCTTTAGGACCGAGATGAGAAAAACATTTTTCACACAGAGGGTGGTGAATCTCTGGAACTGTCTGCCACAGAAGGTAGTTGAGGCCAGTTCATTGGCTATATTTCAGAGGGAGTTAGATGTAGCCCTTGTGGCTAAAGGGATCAAGGGGTATGGAGAGAAGGCAGGCACAGGATACTGAGTTGGATAATCAGCCATGATCATATTGAATGGCGGTGCAGGCTCGAAGGGCCGAATGGCCTACTCCTGCACCTATTTTCTATGTTTCTATGTTTAAGGGTCATGACTTGATTCTAAACTGCACTGAGACAGTTGTACTTGTCCCCTTCCATACCTTTCCTCGTCCCACTTCAACCTACTTTCTTTTCACTTTGAGCCTTGGAAATTTTGACACAGAATAAGAAGCCATTTTGGCTATCATATCCATGATTTACAGGGGGAAAGAAAAGCTATAAGATTAATTTCACCTTTTAGCACTAAGTGCACGTCTTCGAATAATTTAAATTAAGTGGGGTTGCTGCCTTCAACAACGTTTTCAGGCAGTGAGACCCTGTGAGTGAAAAGTTGTTTTTTTTTTTGCATATCGCCTCTATTCCTTCTTCCAATCAATTTCAACGTATTCATTCCAGTTTCGACGCATCTAATTGGAAAAAAAGAATCTTCCCTATTTACTCAGCTATGTTGCACAACATTTTGAGGGGCTTGAAATCTCCCCTTGGCTATTTGTCTCAATATAGAAAATGCCGGCTTACCCAATTTTGCTATAATATTTCTTTAA